>NC_133651.1:112758187-112992434 GCF_009905375.1 Apium graveolens | reverse complement strand
CTATAACTTGTGTGTGTGTGTGTTATTGTGGGGTCATAGTACAGAGTAGTTTTTATTAAGATGGGTGTTATAAGGGAAATGGAACTCGTGACAACCCGGATCCCGACCCCGGATTTGGGGGTGTTACAACAACCTTGTTGCGAATATAAATAACCACAGAGCCGGATCCTCCGGTTTTGAGCGATATTTAAATCCCCTTTTTTAAAGGAATCTTAAATATAAAAATGAGTTTGGGATCCGCTTAACTTTGTAAATCATTTAAACTTGAAAACACTTTAAAGAGTGTTGGAATAATGCTGATTTAATAAAGTAAATCAGTCTCAATATAAAGAATATCTGATAATTATTTAAATAATATTCCCATAAAGAATAATTGAGGTAGAAGTTGGAAAACTTATACTGAAATGAATAGTAAATAATCAAAGATATACTTACGAAAAGTAATATCTTATTTGAATAAAAAGTAAGTTTGATTTCGACACATTATTCTTTAATAAAATAAAGAATATTATTAAGTAATAAGCGGAGTCATAATACCCGAATGAATATATAAATAATATTCATTAAATAAAATAAAGGAGTCATACATCCGCAAATGAATTTCAAATATTCAATTAATAATATTAAAGAGTCATAAGTCCTCGGATGATATTCGAAATAATTCAATAAATAATATAAAGTTACGAATAACCCTTATTCGATTAATAGTTTTGAAATTTAAACATATATATATAAATATATTAAAAATCTACTCGGATATGTACCATATCATGCTACAATATCGCAAGAATTGCTTATAACAAAATATGCATTTATCGCAAGATCATGCATTAACATATACATCACAACAACAGTTATAAGGGTAGAAAACTTGCCTGAGCGACTGGGGGTGATAAAAGGCGGGACGAGTCTGGTAACCTATAAACAAAAAGTAAGTTGGAATTAAACCAAAGTCACTTGTAAATCTATACTTTAACTAACTTAGACTCTAACGCTTGTTTTGCGCTACTGATTCTCTTAAGTTACTCGTACCCTCGGCTCCACCATTTTTATAATTTAACCATTACGAGATTTAAGGCGAGCGGTGTCTAAGCCTAACATACTGGTTTCATACATTAATTAACCCTTTAAGGTCTTTAAATCCTATTGTTTATTCCTAGTGACTAACAATGAGATTACAGAAGGGGGGTTGAATGTAATCTCAAAACTTTTTCAAGTTTTGAGCAGTTTATGAAAGTTGTGTGTTCAAGGAAGAACAAGTGTGTGAAATTGCTTTAAGCTAATACAGACAGATATATATTCAAGCACAAATGTAAAGAACACAACAGACCTTAAAAACTTTTCTGGTGGATTTGTTGTTCCACCAGAGATGGTATTTTAGAAAAATCTGTGATTAAACAATGTTGATCACAGCTGCATCCTAGTACAAACTAGATGAATTTTCTCTCAATATTTTCTAAACAGCTCTGGAAAATCTCTCTTCTAATTACTAGCTTCTACTTGGTTTTATATTACCAAGTGTACAAGTGAAAGAACAATATAAAATACAGTAATAAAATAAGATCTTCACTTGCTTCTTTTTCCTGTTCACTCCAGTACTTTGTTGACTATTGCATCTTTGTACTAGAGAAGAACGGCTGCTTTTTCTGTGTTCCTGAATTCGGCTACCACATCTCAGTTGTCTCTATCAACCCATGTGCCTCTGTTGTAGGTACAACTACCTCTTATCAACGGCTAATCATCAGACATTTGTTGAAGCTTTCATCCGTTGATGCACTCATCCGTTGAAGGATGTTATCCGTTGAAGCTTTCATCCGTTGATGCACTCATCCATTGAAGGATGTTATCCGTTGATGACTTTATATCCGTTGAAGCTTTAGAGACATCCGTTGAAGCTTAGCTTCTCATCCGTTGAAGGTCTTTAAGTCATAGGTTGATACCACTTCACTTATACAAAATTACAAGGCATGAAGTATTTACAATTGCCTTCCTATCTGCATATCATCTAGTAGTCAACATGACTCATAGTTTCTCTCAACTTCCAAGAATTACATTTGAAATACAGAGACTGAAATATGCTACAACACTAGACTTATTTCTAAGTAAGCTACACCATCAACGGATAGCCAAAGTGGTCTTATCCGTTGAGGCTACAGACACTAAATTTCTACTTAAGTATTTTGTTAAACATATCATCAACTAATGCACATACATTCCTAAACAATCTCCCCCTATTTATGTCTATAAGAATTGTAGGCATAAATTCAGGGTTAACTTGATGATAACAAAAACACTTAACAGATATATGAATTGAAACTAAGTAGAAATTTAAAAATGCTGCAAAAGTGTATGTACTAGGAGATAATTGAAGATTTACAGTGTTTCCAAGGACACTCCTTTAGTCTGAGCAAATCATCTTTTCTTCTTTTGTTCCCCTGGTTTTCTTTCCTAGCCTTTTGTCATTTTCCTCAATTTGGAGTTGGAGTTGTCTGAAGAATTCAGCTTCATCTTCAACACTGACATCCAACTTAGATTGCATTTCTTTGAGAGTTTCATTGCTGGCAATCTTGAGTTGGTCTTCAAGTCTGAAAAAATCTTCTGACTCCTTTATCATCTCTAAATTCCATCAACCAATGAGGTGATTTGAGAATTTTCATTTCCCTTTCTTGAATGAGTAAAGTCCTGGGTAAAGCATTGGGCTCCCCTCCAAGTTTTCCTTATATTGGCTATCTTGTTGAGAATTTCAGTCTTGGCAGTTCTGGTAAAGCCAGAATCCTTTTGTATAGCTGAATAGACTCTAATCAAGGTAGAGTAGCCTTCATCCAGAATCCTGTGGAGAGGCCATGTTCTTCCCCAGCTCCTTTATATCTGAACACTAATCTCTCTGGTAACTGTCTGTAGGCAGCTATTCCCCTTACATCCTCCAGCTCATCCAGATAGAGTTCAATGTCTGAAATTTCTTTTATGTCACAGATGTGAACATAATCATCTTTAGAAATGGGTGACTTAGGCTTAGGTTTTTGTTTTTGAGTGAATTTCTTAGAGGTAAGGGAGGTGTAGATTTTGGTTTTCTTTTCTGTTTCTTTGGTAGTGGAAGAGTGGTTAGAAAGGTAGGCAATTTGATAGTGTCCCCAATCAATAGGTTCCTCTTTTGGAATGATTGGTTCACCATGGATGTTTATTGTGGGATCAGCAACAAGGGGTTCAGGTATGGAAGGTAGTGGTTTAGATATAGATTTGGTTATTTCAGTGTTATCTCCACTCCTTTTATGTGCCTTGGCCTTTCTTCTGTTTCCCTTCTGCCATTCCTCTCTTTCTTCCACACTCTCACCAAATATACTCCCCTAAAACCTCATCTAGGTTTGTAGTCTTGTCTTCACCCCTGACTTCAATCCCTTTTTCTTTTTCAACTAGACTTGACTTTAGCTGTTGTTCAAGCTTTGCTTGTGCTCTTTTGTCAGCCTTTAATTGCTTGTCTTCTTCCTTCTTGGCTATTGAGAATTTGGGATGTCCTTGCATCACACATATGCTCTTTCCCTCTCTAATGATAATAGCTCTATTTCTCCTTACAGCCTCATCCATGGACTTTTTGAGATAAGCAATACTTCTGCCTAAAATCTTGTTCTCATCAGCTTTTGGAGGAGGAAAGTCCACTTCTTTTAAAGGATTCTTTGTTGAGTCCTTATTGGATCTTTCATTGGGCTTGAGAATTATAGCTTATAGTTCTTTGGAAGAAGCTTCTCCATCCTTATGACTCCCTACTGGCATGAGCTCCATGTTGATTGGTTCAATTTTTGTGCTGTATTTCACAGATGTTGATTTGTCTTGTGTAGAACCAAACAACAGTTGCAACCTTTCATCAATTCTCCTCCTTTGCTCTTTCACTTGAATTTCATCTGCTGCTAGCTGAATCAAATCAATTCCATCAGGCTTGTCCTTGATTTGAATGATTGGAGAAGTAGTGATGGCAGGAACTAGCACTTTAGATATGTTGACTTTTGTAGATGGCTCTCCTTCCCCTTCCCTTTTACTCTCCCCCTTTTTGTTATCATCAAGGAGAGGGGTCAAGCCTTGTGCTTTTGCCAGCTGCATTAGGAGACTGGTTTGAGATTGTTGATTGTGAAGAATGGTGGCCACAGAATTTTCAATAACTTGAACTCTGTCTTCTAACTTGGCCAACCGTTTTTCAGTAACAGATTCTTTCTTCAATCTCAAACCCAAGTCCTGCAATGTACCATAGGGCATGACTGAATCCAATTTTTCTGAAGTATAGGTTTTCAAGTCAGCAATATCCTTCCTGAGATCATCCATACTCAGATTCTGCTTCACTTGCTGCAGTTTCATGAGATGCAGTGAGTCCAGGTGAGCTTGAAGGATAGCCTTGATACTTGCATGTGAAGTATTCTGAATGGCCTGTTGAATAGTGTTGATTTGTTTGACTAAAGAGACATTGAATTCCCCTGATCTGTACTCCTTAGTCAAGGCCCATTCAGGTAGATTTGGAATTGAACTAGGGCCTTCATCTCCCCCTAAGTTCATGCTTCCATCAAAAGAAATAGAGTCATCATCATCAGAATTTGCTCCAAATTCCTCAGATGGCTCACCAGCTGTAGAAGGCATTTTGTTAATGGCAGCTTTATCCCTTTGAAGAGATTCTGTTGTGTGCACTAGATGTAGTGACCTTTCTGCTTTCTCATTGCCCTGAGCAGCCAACAGTTGATAGGCTGTCACAGGATGAGTAAAAGTGTCAGCATCCAAGGAAATGTTATCAATTACAGCTTTGTAATGTTGCTGAAATTGTCTTTCCTTTTCAGCATCATCCACAATCATTGACTCATTAGCAATGGCTGGTTCCACCCTTGTATCTACTGTACCAGCTTTTCTCTCTTTTTCTCTATGTTCTTGCATAAGGGGCTCCCCCTGGCTCACACAACTCACTCCCTCACCTTCACCTACTAAGGTGGTACTCCACTCACTTACTTTTGCCATGCTGGAAGAAATAGCATGCATTTTTGAGCTCTCAATCTCTCCTTTTGCCTGGGAGCAACCCAGCCTCTCACTCAAATTGTCACTCCCTTCCCTCAATCCTAAGAGTGATTGCACAGTATTCATGTCTTCTACACTTGGGATTAATTCAGTTATTTGTGTAGAGACTGTCAACGGATGTGGAATATCCATTGAAGGTGAAACTGATGTTATCAACGGATAACTGCTGTTAAGCTTATCCGTTGAAGAACAACCACTTGTCAACGGATGAGTGATATCCGTTGAAGAAGGAAAAGAAGTTGAAATTGAAAGTGATATAACTGTTGAATCTGTGTAGATTGATTTGAGATGTGGTGACACAGATCCTTCAATTATATCTGAAAGAATTTGCGGGTGATCCAACAAATCATCCAAGAGATGATGATCACCTGTATTTGAGTGGGGCTTCTCCCTGAGTTGTAAAGAGGGAGAATCAGGAATTGATGGGAATAACATATCCACATCCAGAGATGGTGATGAAGTGTTTGGTGATTGATGTGTGATTATTGTGAGAGAATGGGGCTGTGACTCCACATTTATTGGAGTCACATCAAACTGAGTTTGAGAAGGCATAGATACAGATGGATGTATCTGTGCAGTGTGTGCACCCTGTGTAGAAGATTGGGTTCTAGCCTTCTTTCTTCTAATAAAGGCTTTTGTTGGTGAGTGTTTGGCTTTAGTGTCCCTCCCTCGTTTGTTCTGTGTTCCTGGTTTGGAACTATTTTCAATAGTAACATCCTTTTGGGAGGATGCTACTAGGGATGTGCTAGATACCTTTTCAACCACCACAGCTTTTTGAGAAACTGTGGCTTGGCTAGCTTGGGAAGCACTCAACTTTCCTTCCTTATCCTGGGGGTTTCTTTGATGTTCACCCCTCCCCTCACCACTCACACCCTGTTCACTCACCTCAGGGTTAATAGTTGGTGTTACAACTGTTGTCTTTTGAGAAACAACAGAGGTGGATTTCTTTGTCTTTGATTTTGAAAGTTTAGTTTTGGTGACCTTGGTAGAAATCTGTTGGGGCATCACAGATTTCATGGCCACACTAGAAGATAAAGAAATAGAGGGGTTGGAAGAAGTAGGAGTTGTAGAAGCAATTACCTCACCTACCTGAGGTGCATTCATGATTGGTAAATATACCAGTGACACACTGCTGTTAAGATCCATTCTCTTCAAGTCTGCAAGAACTCTTTTCTCTTGTGCCCAGCACTTGAGTTTATTATTCTCATTGATTATGACTAAACCTTCAGCAACATGGTTAGCCAATAACATAAAGAATCTAGCATAATAGATGTTATTAGGTCTATTAGCTTTGTTACCTAATCTAGTACCTAATTCTAGCATCACATAGTTGCTAAAGTTAAAATACCTATCAGAAACAAGCATATAGAGCATATTAACCAGAGATGAAGTTATGGCATCAAAATTACTAATTTTCCCAGAGAAAACCTTTATAAAGGCATCCCCAAGGAAACTCCATTCTTTCCTAAGGCCTTTTCTTCTAATACTCCCTAAATTAGCAGAGTTAAGAGAATAACCTATGGAATCTAACATGCTGGATACATCACTATCAGTGTGTGGTGTCATGGCATTGTTCTCAGGCAATTTAAAACATGCTTGTAAATCATCACAGTTAATACAGTGAGTTTTACCTTTGAGAGTGAAGGAGATAGTCATATCCAGGGAGTTGAACTCAGCAGTTGTCCAAATCTCCTCAACTACTTCACAGAAAATTGTTGGGGCTTCCAGCATTGCATAGCTAAGTTTACAGTTTTTGATGAAGTCCATCATTTTGTGATAGTCTGAGTGGGCTTCATTCTTTTCTACCAAAGCTATGAAATTGTTCTTTTCATAGATGAACCCAGATTGAGACATAATCTTCACGACTGGTGCCATTGTTGTGAGTAGAAATTGCAGAGAATAACTTGAAGTTTTTGCAGAGAGAAAATGGTAAATGCTTGAAATTTTAAGAAAGCGTAAAGTAAAAATGAACAATCAGAAGGACTTATATGCTTTCTCAAATTAATAAACAAAAATATAAAATAAAGATTTATCACTAAATATGCGTTAGTGATTTTCAGCCGTTTTAAGAATAAACTGTAAGTATTCTAAAAACTACCTTTAAAACCAATACATACAGATGTATGTATGAGTATCAACGGTTAAGAGAATAGAATCAACGGCTGTTAAACACCTGAATCGATTGATGTGACATTTCAACGGATAAGGCAAATTGTCATCCGTTGAAAGGTACTTCAGTTTTATCCGTTGACGGATAAAAATTCCAGAAATGTATTTGTCTTTCAACGGATAATGATTATCCGTTGATAGAGCAATTTTGACTTTCAACGGATAGGGAACATCCGTTGATGGAATAAACTATGTTAAAAGTCAAATTTGTTCTTAGCAACTAATATATTTCAGGCTTCAATTCAAATTGCAATAAAGACATGAATTTTAAGAGTAATTAAGCATACCTAGCTCACTTACCAATCTTGTGAATGTTGATTCATCAAGTGGCTTGGTAAATATGTCAGCAATTTGTTGTTCACTTGGAACAAAATGTAGTTCCACTGTACCATTCATGACATGCTCCCTAATGAAGTGGTACTTGATATCAATGTGCTTGGTCCTTGAGTGCTGCACAGGATTCTCTGTTATGGCTATGGCACTTGTGTTGTCACAAAAGATAGGAATTCTATTAACATGAAGTCCATAGTCAAGGAGTTGGTTCCTCATCCATAACACTTGAGAACAGCAACTTCCAGCAGCAATGTATTCAGCCTCAGCTGTAGAAGTAGAGACTGAATTTTGCTTTTTGCTAAACCATGATACAAGCTTGTTTCCCAGGAATTGGCAGGAGCCTGTTGTACTTTTCCTATCTATTTTGCAACCTGCATAGTCTGCATCTGAATAACCAATTAGATCAAAGCCAGATTCTCTAGGATACCAAATACCTAAATTTGGTGTACCCTTGAGATATCTGAAAATCCTTTTGATAGCAATTAAGTGAGACTCCCTAGGATCAGCTTGGAATCTAGCACAAAGACATGTAGCAAACATTATATCTGGTCTGCTAGCAGTTAAGTATAAAAGTGAACCAACCATGCCTCTATAACTTGTAATATCCACAGACCTTTCAGTCTTATTTAATTCAAGTTTGGTGGCAGTGGCCATGGGAGTTTTTGCAGATGAACATTCCATTAAGTCAAACTTCTTTAAAAGATCATAAATATATTTAGTTTGACTAATGAAAATTCCATCACTAACTTGTTTAACTTGTAAACCAAGAAAATAGGTTAGTTCTCCCATTAGGCTCATTTCATAATTACTTTGCATTAGCTTAGCAAACTTTTTGCAAAGTTTATCATCTATAGAGCCAAATATTATGTCATCTACATAAATTTGAACAAGTATACTAGAGCCATTAACATCCCTAAAGAAGAGAGTTTTATCAACAGTACCTCTAGTGAAGTGATTCTCCAAAAGAAATTTTGATAAGGTTTCATACCAGGCTCTAGGTGCTTGCTTCAGTCCATAGAGTGCTTTCAACAGATAATACACATAGTCTGGAAAATTTGGATCTTCAAATCCTGGAGGTTGACTTACATAGACTTCTTCCTCTAATTTCCCATTTAGAAATGCACTCTTGACATCCATTTGATAGACTTTGAAATTGGCATGGGCTGCATGGGCTAGAAAAATTCTGATGGCTTCAAGTCTTGCAACAGGAGCATATGTTTCATCAAAATCTATTCCCTCTTGCTGAGAATAGCCTTTAGCAACCAGTCTGGCTTTATTCCTTATGATAATGCCATTTTCATCCATCTTGTTTCTGAATACCCACTTTGTGTCAATAGGACTCTTGTTCTTTGGTTTGGGTACCAGCTTCCATACTTGGTTTCTCTCAAATTGGTTCAGCTCTTCCTGCATAGCTAATATCCAATCTGGATCCAATAGAGCTTCTTCCACTTTCTTAGGTTCCTCCTGAGACAGAAAACTACTATACAGACATTCATCTTGAGTGGCTTTTCTTGTTTGCACTTTAGATGATGCATCACCAATGATCAGTTCAAAGGGATGATTCTTGGTCCATTTCCTTTGTGGTGGAAGATGTGCTCTAGATGAGGTGGCCTCAGTATTGTCATGATGTGAGACAGAGTGTTGACTAGTTGAAACTCCCCCTGAGTTGTTGGTCCTTTGCAGGGAACTTGGAGTTCTATCAACTGATGATGTAAATCGATTATCCGTTGATGAACTATGATCAACGGATGCTTCATTTTGTACTTCAACGGATGATGCACTATGTCTTTCAACGGATACTGCATTGCCTCTATCAACGGATGCAGTATTTTGTGCATTATCCAAGGGCATGTTTTGAATCCCTTTTGAAGTGTCATCTCCCTCAGTCTCCTCTTCACTATCATCACAATATATCTCAATGTTGTCAAATTTGAGTCTCTCATTATGTCCCTCATCTGTTAGTCCATCAATCTTTTTATCATCAAACACAACATGCACAGATTCCATAACAATGTTGGTTCTTAGATTGTAGACCCTATAAGATTTTCCAGCTGAGTAACCAACAAATATCCCTTCATCAGCCTTTGCATCAAACTTCCCTTTATGGTCAGATTGATTCCTCAGTATAAAGCATTTACATCCAAAGACATGAAGAAAGTTTAGAGTTGGTTTTCTTCTCTTGAACAACTGATAAGGAGTCATGCCTTTAGCTTGATTGATCAAAGAAATATTC
Source organism: Apium graveolens (assembly GCF_009905375.1). Taxonomy (NCBI): domain Eukaryota; kingdom Viridiplantae; phylum Streptophyta; class Magnoliopsida; order Apiales; family Apiaceae; genus Apium; species Apium graveolens. The sequence continues at coordinate 112,982,653 of NC_133651.1, read as the reverse complement.
TGAGTGAAGCAGGCACAATTAACAGCTTTAGCCCAGAAATATGTTGGTAACTTTGATTCTTCAAGCATTGTTCTGGCAGCTTCAATTAAAGATCTGTTCTTTCTTTCAACAACCCCATTTTGCTGAGGTGTTCTTGGAGCTGAGAACTCATGCATGATTCCATTTTCTTCACAGAACAGCCTTAATGTCAAATTCTTGAATTCAGTTCCATTGTCACTCCTGATATTTCTAACCTTCAAGTCAGGATGATTGTTGACTTGCCTGATGTGATTGATAATGATTTCACTTGCTTCATCCTTTGATCCAAGAAAATAGACCCATGAGAACTTTGAGAAATCATCTACAATCACTAAGCAATATCTTTTTCTTGCAATAGACAATACATTGACTGGTCCAAACAAATCCATATGTAGCAGCTGTAATGGTTCATCAATTGTTGTTTCAAGCTTCTTTTTGAATGATGCTTTCCTTTGTTTGCCTTTCTGACAAGCATCACACAAACCATCCCTTGAGAATTCAACTAGAGGGATTCCTCTAACTAAGTCCTTTTTGACTAGATCATTCATTGTCTTGAAATTCAAGTGAGATAGCTTCTTGTGCCATAGCCAACTTTCAACTGTGCTTGCTTTGCTGAAGAGACAAGTAATGGATTCTGCATCTGTAGAGTTGAAGTCAGCTATGTACACATTTCCTTTTCTAACTCCAGTTAGAACCACTTTGTTGTCTTTCTTACTAGTGACAACACAGGCTTCAGAATTGAAGGAAACTGCATTCCCTCTATCACATAGTTGACTGATGCTCAGTAAATTGTGCTTGAGACCATCAACTAATGCAACTTCATTAATGATGACATTCCTTGTTGAAATCAAGCCATATCCCATAGTAAACCCTTTGCTGTCATCTCCAAAGGTTATGCTAGGGCCAGCTCTCTCCTTGAACTCTGTGAGCAGGGAGAAATCTCCTGTCATGTGTCTTGAACAACCACTGTCCAAGTACCATAGATTTCTTCCATTTCCCTGCACACCATAAAATCAATCAATTTGATTTTGGTACCCAAGTTTCCTTGGGTCCATTCTTGTTAGCCTTTCTCCTAGACTTCATTCCTCCTGCATCTTTAGACTTAGGTAAGTTTGAGTCAACCTTGGTCTTAGATGTAGTTGGTTGAGGTGTAGGGTTAGTCACAGAATCATTTAGCACATTTGTAAAATTATTAGGCATTGATTGTGCAAACATGTTATTCCATATGGGCATATTGTATGGCATTTGAGGCATACTAAATGCAGAAAGATAATGATTGTTAAAATATGGCATGTTTACAAAATGTGCATAAGGATTTTGTTGAGACATAACAGGCATAGCATGCAGAGGTGATGCAGACATATTAGGCATAGAAGAGGGTACATTTATGGGAGTCTTCTTAATGGATTTACAACTAGCAGATAGATGATTAACACTACTACAATGCACACAGCTTTTTCTAGGAGCATACCTATCAGGTGTGTAATTGTTGTGTTTATTAACTCCTACCTTCCCATTTCTGTTGGATTTTCTTTTAGATTCCTTTTTATCCTCAACCATCTTGAGCCTATTATTTAACTGTTCTAAGGTCATGTGCCCTACATTCACCTTACTGACATCTTTGGATGTGCTTGCTTCTTCTTTGACAAAGTTCTTTGAAGTTGAACCAAACTTTTTGTTGAGTTTCTTTAGATTCTCTCTTTTAGAAACATCTGCCTGTTTTGATTGAGGAACCTTCAACGGATGCTCCTTTTCTTCCTTCAACGGATAACTTTCATCATCCGTTGATTCCACATCCGTTGACAGCCCATCAATTAATTCCAGTTTCTTTTTATTTTTATCCCAGGCAGTTTCACAGAATGATTCAATTCCTTGGACCTTAGCAATTTGAGCACTTACATCCCTAGATGTCTTCCAGGCTTTAATCACCTCTTGCTCTTTCTCTAATTGATTGGAAAGTATTTCTACTTTCTTAACAGATTCAGCTAGTTCATTTTCAACAGATATACAATGCAACTTTGTTTTCTCTAGGTCAATCATCTTATCTTCTAACAAAGCATTTCTATTACTTAAAAACAGATTGTTCTCTCTAATCCTACTATTTTCTTTAGCAAGAGATTTAAGAGACACACGCAAATGATACAATTCGGTAGACATGTCATTAAAAGCATCATTGCACTCTTCTTTAGTAAGCTGTGTTAAGTCAGTAGTGATTACCTGATTGCTTGATGAACTAACTTCATTTTCTTCAGAATCAGCCATGAGAGCAAGGTTGACATACTCCACATCTTCATCCTCTTCATCTCCATTAGCTGCCCAGTCCCTTTCTTGAGTAATGAAAGCCCTCTCCTTTTGCTTGAGTAGATCAAAATATTTCTTTTTGTAATCTACTTGTTCAAATTTCTTCTTTTCAGAAGTTGGCTTTCTGCACTCACCTGCAAAGTGTCCACTTATACCACAATTGAAACACTTGAACTTGGATTTGTCCACAGTGTTTTTGTGAGGTTTAGTGGCTCTAGTGTTTTTCTTGAATTTCATCTTTGCAAATCTTCTGGACAGAAATGCAAGATGCTCATCAATTCCATCTGAGTCATCTTGGCTGGAGTTGTCTTCATTTTCAGCAACTTGCTCTTTCCCCTTGCTTGATTCCTGATTTCTTATACCATCTTTGGAGTTTGATGTAGATCTCGCAGTTTCTTGTCTGCATTTCCTCTCATCTTCAGCTACCAATGCAACTGAACTTCCTTTCTTTCTCCCCTTCTCCAATACCTCATCCTGTTCCAGCTCTAGTTCATAAGTCTTCAAGATTCCATACAATCTTTCAAGAGTGAAGTCCTTATAATCTTGAGAGTTTCTTAAGGAGACAGTCATGGGTTTCCATTCCTTTGGCAAGGATCTTAAAAATTTAAGATTTGAATCCTTCACCTGGTACACTCTTCCATACAGCTTCAGTCCATTCAACAGCTTTTGGAACCTATTGAATGTTTCATTTAAAGATTCATTTTCTTCAAAATGAAAGTATTCATACTGTTGAATGAGAAGCTGCATTTTGTTTTCTTTCACTTGTTCTGTACCTTCACACAGTAGTTGAACTGTGTCCCAAACCTCTTTGGCAGTTGTGCAATTTATCACATTATCAAACATATCCATGTTAAGACCATTAAACAAAATGTTCATAGCCTTCTTATCCTTGTGGACTTCTTCTGTGTCTTCCATTGTCCATTCTGCTCTAGGTTTTGGAATGGATTGACCAACAGCAACTGTGGCTGTAGCAACTGTTGCTACTTTGTGGGGAATGTGAGGACCATTCTCAATGCAGTTTACATAACCTTCATCTTGGGAGAGTAGATGAAGGTGCATTTTCACCTTCCAATGGTGATAACTGTCTTTGTCAAGAACTGGGATCTTTACTCCAATATCCTTCTTACTCATCTTTGTTAGATTCCAAGATCTTTAAACTCTTTGTTTGTCAAGAGCCTGCTCTGATACCAATTGTTATTCCTAGTGGACTAACAATGAGATTTACAGAAGGGGGGTTGAATGTAAATCTCAAAACTTTTTCAAGTTTTGAGCAGTTTATGAAAGTTGTGTGTTCAAGAAGAACAAGTGTGTGAATTGCTTTAAGCTAATACAGACAGATATATATTCAAGCACAAATGTAAAGAACACAACAGACCTTAAAAACTTTTCTGGTGGATTTGTTGTTCCACCAGAGATGGTATTTTAGAAAATCTGTGATTAAACAATGTTGATCACAGCTGCATCCTAGTACAAACTAGATGAATTTTCTCTCAATATTTTTCTAAACAGCTCTGGAAAATCTCTCTTCTAATTACTAGCTTCTACTTGGTTTATATATTACCAAGTGTACAAGTGAAAAACAATATAAAATACAGTAATAAAATAAGATCTTCACTTGCTTCTTTTCCTGTTCACTCCAGTACTTTGTTGACTATTGCATCTTTGTACTAGAGAAGAACGGCTGCTTTTTCTGTTGTTCCTGAAATTCGGCTACCACATCTCAGTTGTCTCTATCAACCCATGTGCCTCTGTCTGTAGGTACAACTACCTCTTATCAACGGCTAATCATCAGAACATCTGTTGAAGCTTTCATCCGTTGATGCACTCATCCGTTGAAGGATGTTATCCGTTGAAGCTTTCATCCGTTGATGCACTCATCCGTTGAAGGATGTTATCCGTTGATGACTTTATCCGTTGAAGCTTTAGAGACATCCGTTGAAGCTTAGCTTCTCATCCGTTGAAGGTCTTTAAGTCATCTGTTGATACCACTTCACTTATACAAAATTACAAGGCATGAAGTATTTACAATTGGCCTTCCTATCTGCATATCATCTAGTAGTCAACATGACTCATAGTTTCTCTCAACTTCCAAGAATTACATTTTAAATACAGAGACTGAAATATGCTACAACACTAGACTTATTTCTAAGTAAAGCTACACCATCAACGGATAGCCAAAGTGGTCTTATCCGTTGAGGCTACAGACACTAAATTTCTACTTAAGTATTTTGTTAAACATATCATCAAACTAATGCACATACATTCCTAACACCTATGTTTCAAAGTAAGGCGAGGGGAAATGTTTTGTTCGCGAAAAGCCGTTACTTAAAACGGTCGTTTCTCCTAAACCGTACATCGGAACCAAACGAACTATCTAAACATGGCAATGGTCAAAATCTAGCAGGGGGTTCTCGGGTCCTAATGTTATGAACAAAAGCAGTCTAAAGTAAATCGGACATTACGACGGCTATGTTTACGCGATTTCCCAATTTTATACCCTTCCAATTCAACCCATAATCAAGCCACAATCACATCCCAATCCAAACTCCATCCATACCACATCCAAACAGCCCCAATCAATTCAATATTAACATTTATACTTATGCTTAAGCTTGAATTTAACTATACTTAAGTTCTTTTAACCAAAACAACAAGATTCACCATCCATTTCACTACCACTCCAACCCAAATTCTAAACCAACAAGTGTTAGGTCCCAATGTGTTTGTAGAAGGGGGGGTTGAATACAAACAGTACCGAATAATCGAATTAAATGCGGAATAAAAAATGTGAAACAAAATTCAAGTTAAATAAAAATATTATTAAACTTGAAAGGTGTTACAACAACTGTATCGATTACAAGGAATTAATCTCAAATTAATTATCACAAATCTAGAATAAATTTGACATGAACTTTTTCTATTTTTGTAATAAAAAGATTCAAATGCTAAACGCAATTTGAGATTAAGTTCTAGGGATTTTGATCCGCTAGATTGTTACACAAGAATAAGATAAATAATTCTAGTGGTTTGGATTTAACTTTACAAACTAGAAATGTGATCTTGAATTAAGCAGATGAAAAATGGAATATTTCAAAGGCGGCTGCTTTTGCTTTCTGTGTTATTATTTTGTGTTCTGTATTGGATGATTAAGTTGAATGGCTGCTTCTTTTAACAACCAACCGAATAGAATTGAACTGACATGACAATCTCTTTGGCTCAGCAAGACTTTCGGTAGGACTATATTTTAGAACTAGCAAGACAATCAGAATGAACTAGCAAGACTTTCGGTATGACAATCAATTGTCATACCGATTGTCATAGTAGTTCAAACAGATTGTTTTTGCTGAATTAATAAGTGATTTTATTTTAATAATAATTCTGGTAAGACAATCAACTGAATTAGCATGACTTCCGGTATGACTATTGATTGTCATACCGATTGTCATACTAATACAATCAGTTATCTTTTTGGAATTAAAACAGATTTTAACCAATTAAAAATTCTGAAAAACCTTAATATTAATTCTGAATTAATTAATCAATTAATTTAATTAATCAAATAAATTAATCTTTGCAGATATAATTTATTTTCTTAATTAAATTATATGACTTAATTAATTAATAGAGAATTAATACTAACCCTGAGCAGCAACCAATCTTCTGAATATCTTCTGAAAATCACTGAGAATTATGAATCAATTCCACCACTTCAACGTTGACACTCGATGTACTGTCTGGTTCATGAGTGACTAACTTCCGTGACGTTTTTTCATGTCTTGACTTTGATAATTGATTTTCTTCAGATTAAATCCTTGTAATTATCTGATACCCTGACGAGATCTCTATCACTTGATTAAATCCACACTCTTGATTTATATCACTGAGGCATGATCAATTTCTTGAAATTCTTCCAGTGAATTAATTCCTCAAGTCTGTAGATGAACCTTGTTTCTGAATCCTTTGACAGATATTACTCTGTGAGATCGCTTTTGACGGTAGATCTACTATTTACTTATTACATTCTTATTTGAGTTGAGTTGAATCCTCGAATATACAAATAGGCTATGACATATGACTTACAATCTCCCCCTATTTGTTTGTTAGACAATAACACACAAATACCTAGAGGATAACTCAACTAACAAATAAGAAAAAGATATAAAAAGAAATGCAAAGTAAATAGTAGAAAAGTTCTAGACTAGATTTAACATTTTCCAGATTCCAAGTAGATGTTCCTCTAGACTGAACATATCTTCAAGTAGTTCCATCTTCACTTGTACAACCACATTTCCTATTGAGAATCCCATATCTCTCTTGCTTCTCCCCCTATGAGAATCAACTGATTAAAGAAGATACACCTTCGTTTACCACCTCTCCCGTACAATAGGATCTGCAGATAAAAGCCAATGGTACTCCCCTTTTGAAAACAGCTTCTTCCCTTACTAGAAAATCACCTTGTATTTACCACCTCTCCCGTACAATAGGATCCGTAGTTACAAACAACAATGGTGTGGTGTAGTGTACATATGATCTTTTTCTTCCTCCCTGCTATTTCTCCCCCTTATTTGAGGAATCCTCCAAACTATTACTTAAGCTTTTATCTCCCCCTTAAAGAAGGAATGTATGCCGTCGTCTGAAGGAGTTCTCATATTTCACTTGGTTGGAAAAGAAATAACAAGAAGTTTCTCTTTCTTCCTCACTGTGAGTGTGTGATTCTGTTTAGTGTACCTCACATGTGTTTCACTCTTCTCTCCACTCGTGTTTACACTCATTCTCACAAGTGTATCACTCTTCTCTCATAGCTCCATAATCCAGCTGTACCTGCAAGGAAAATCACCTTAGCCATCCTTAAGGAGGTCACAGGTGGTGCAATGGGAGTTCGCAAATCCCCATCCTTGTTAAACTCGTCAGATGAATCTGAGTCATAATCTACAAGTTGCTAGTTTCCCTTTTAGGGTTCCAGATTTGAATTCTGGGAAGGTAAACAATGATCCAAAGAATTTAGCATAAAGATCAAAGTTCCCTTCTAATGTCTGTGAAGACATTTCCTTGTGACTCATCAGGCAATATCTGAATCATTGTCAACAAGTTGCCGATCTGCGCCTATGTCAGATCCACTATCCGCAGATGCATCCAGGGGATTTAAGCCTGGGGAGGTAGACACTGACCACTGACATATGGCTTTTGGATCAGTATCCTCTCCTAACACCTGTAAAGGCAATTGGTCCATTAACGAACCTTGAACAATCGAATCTGACCTTAAAATGGTCGAAACTCTTGTTTCCGTCAACTCATCCTTTGTGTGTGTAACCTTTCCTTGTGCATTAAGAATTGTTTATATTTGAGGTGGTGACACTACATAGGATACCTTGGCCGACAGACAAATTTCAATAGACGCACCCTGTTGAGAGAATGAATCTAGTAACTGTTTTTGTGCCTTTTTAGCCATTACATCTTTTTGAGAAGATGTATGGGGGCTAGCAGTTGTCTCGGTTTTAAATACTACTCATCTTTGTAGGAGACAGAGCTACTGGGTTGACTTCAGAACCTTCCTTATGTGGTGCACTAAGGCACTATCTTCCTCACGCTCATTCATACTATATTTTGTGGTAAGAGAGTGTTGGTTGGTTCTGTTTTTGTGTTTGTCTTTACAGTCTGGGATAGACGTTGTGGGTTTTCAACCTCATGACTGTCAATGAAAGAAAGTCATTGGAGACTGAACCTGTAACACAGAACATATGGTAATAGAGAGAAAATGATTTACAATAGTGATTTCAAAAGATTTTACATGAAATAAGAAATCACTAATGTAGAAAGAAGTTTGATTTTGTTTTTCAATATGAATGAGTTTTTGATAAAACATTGATCACTTAGGGTAAAGTCTAAGTAATTCTCATTCATGTCAAAAGCTTACAAATATCTGCAACATAATGTTAACAAGATGTCATTGACCGATACTTGTCAAGTACTTTAGATACTAATTATTATGTTGCATAATATTTAAAATAAAATAAAATAAAATAATACAATACAGATAATAATAATAAAAACAAATATTAATGAATTAAATACTAAATATCTATCAACAAGATATCAGCATTTAATTTCATATATCATACAATATTTACAATTACAGAAAATACAAATAAAAATTTATATAAATATTGCAAAAATATAGAAACTATTTACAAGTTCAAGATAACATTACCAGCTTGCAAACAGCCATATCTCTCGGATAAACCTTTGTTGTTATCTCCAAAGGTAACCAGGGGGCCAGCTTTCTCAATCCACATTTGATAGCAGGGCTCTATCTCCGGTCATATGTTTTGATGATCCATTATCAAGAATCCACACTACCGGTTACACTTGTTTAATGCCCTGCACTACAAATGGATTAGACCTTCTTCGGAACCCAAACTTGGTTGGGCCCGGCATACTTGTAGAATTGTCCTTTGTCAGGCAAAACAACATTTTTAATTTTAACGATCTCAACATCCTCAATGACTGAACATTTGACCTTGTAAATAGCTTTAACAAATTTCTGGTTAGGCTTAGGCACAAATGTCTCCTTTCTAGCCTTAGAAGGACTAGCAGTCTTAGACCTATCATGCTTCTTGTTATTCACATGCTGACGAGGAGTAGTCTTATCATTAGACACATGCTTACCATTAAAATAAGCATACATCATATTAAAAGCACAAGACATACAATTAGCAACACCACATGCTTTATGAGAGTGATTAACAGCAGGCAATTTATGCATGGTAGACATGGCATTTTTGTTATCCAACTCATGTGTGTCTGAGTTAGTCTCAGTTGTTTTCACAACTTTGACTGGAACTTTCGACTCACTTAACTTGGAAACAATCTTCTCATTAGCATGATCCTCGGCACGTATTTCTTCTTGAATAACAGAAGAGGTCGCATCAAATGGTTCAGCAATTGATGCTTTATAGAGGGGTTCATCAACACCCTTAAGCACATGTGGTACTTCCCTCCCTTTAGCACAGACATGAGGAGGGGAGTTTATGCTTAATTCTCCAATAGCAACATTGTAATCATAACCTATTCCAGATGTTTGATTAACAGCTTGCTTACTGTAGAACTCTTTAGCCTTCGAGCAAGAATTGAAGTAGGCTCTAACCTTAGTCTCAAGACCGGTGATCTTGTCTTTGAGAATAGTTTCGAGTTTTCTATAACAGTCAACTCTATTCTCTAGAAAAGATATTTGTTCTTTCAATTTATCTTGATTAATGTGTACAAGTCTTAATTCATTGACCTCTTTCTCAAGGTCTGTGATCTGTAAACTTAACAGTTCATTATCACGACTTGCACAATCTAAGTTACCTCTTAGATGATAAACCATTTCAGTATCAAAAAGTTTTACCTTTATTCTTGACGATGAAGCTTTTCCATCAATAGCCATAAGAGCAAGATTTCCTTCTTCTTCATCTTCACTGTCAGTATCATCCCAGCTTCTTCCCTTTGCCAGATAAGCCCTTTTAGAGTTCTTTCTTACTTGCTTTGGCTTCCTACATTCTGTGGCAAAGTGTCCCAACTCATTACAGTTATGGCATCTAATGGTGCTCCGATCAACCATCCCTGTTTTGTATTCACCACTACTGGTGTTAGAGGATGAAGATCCACCTTTCTGGAATTTGTTGTAGTTGGACTTGTACTTAAGCTTGGGATTCCTCCTGAATCTGACATTAGAGAATCTCTTGACAATTTGGGCCATTGATTCATCTTCCAATTGCTCCAGCTCTTCCAAGGAATAAAAATCATCACTTTATTGATTTGTAGTAGGAGGATCATATTCTGCTACTAACTCATTTTCCTCACCCTTGGAAAACTGTACCATTCTTTCTAACTGTTGAGATTGTTGTTGTTGTTGACCTTCAGCTACAAGTGCAGTAGATGTGCTAATCATCCTATCTTTCCCGTAGACTTCCTTTTGTTGAATCTGCTCCAACTCATAGGTTTTTAACACACCATAGAGTCTATCCAAAGAAATCTCACTCAGATCTCTAGCTTCTCTAATGGCAGTGATTCTATGTTCAAGATGAGTTGGTAGTGTTAAAAGGAACTTTTTGTTGACCTCCCTGATTGAATAATATTTCCCATTTATATTCAGGTTGTTGATCAACGCATTGTACCTCTCAAACACTTCAGTAATTCCTTCTCCTGGATTTGATTTAAAATATTCATACTCAGAGGTTAGGATCTCCAACTTGTTCTCCCTAACTTCCTCTGTGCCTTCATTAATTACCTCAATAGTTTCCCACATGTGTTTAGAATTTTTACAATTCATAACATGTCTGTTCATCAAAGGATCAAGGGAATCAATTAATATTAATTGAAGATTGGCATCCAAGGAGGCTTCTTCCTTCTCAGCAAGAGTAAAATCTTCGGGCTCTTTTGGATAGGTTCTAACTTTAGTAGTCACCACATCATCTACTATCACCTCCGGTTCAATAACCATCGGAGTTTTTATACCCTTCTTTAACAAGTTTGAATATTTTGGATTTGCAACTTGAAAAAACAAGAGCATCTTCTTTTTCCACATAATATAATTCTCTTTATCAAATTGTGGAATTTTAACGGTTCCAACTTTTTGTGAAGTCATTCTGAATTTTTGAATGAATAAAAATTCAAAGAGTTGAAAAATCACAAAAGTCTAGGATCTTGATTTGTTCGTTAATCAGAAGGCTCTGATACCAATTGTTAGGTCCCAATGTGTTTGTAGAAGGGGGGTTGAATACAAACAGTACCGAATAATCGAATTAAATGCGGAATAAAAAATGTAAAATAAAATTCAAGTTAAATAAAAATATTATTAAACTTGAAAGGTGTTACAACAACTGTATCGATTACAAGGAATTAATCTCAAATTAATTATCACAAATCTAGAATAAATTCGACATGAACTTTTTCTATTTTTGTAATAAAAAGATTCAAATGCTAAACGCAATTTGAAATTAAGTTCTAGGGATTTTGATCCGCTAGATTGTTACACAAGAACAAGATAAATAATTCTAGTGGTTTGGATTTAACTTTACAAACTAGAAATGTGATCTTGAATTAAGCAGATGAAAAATGGAATATTTCAGAGGCGGCTGCTTTTGCTTTCTGTGTTATTGTTTTGTGTTCTATATTGGATGATTAAGTTGAATGGCTGCTTCTTTTAACAACCAACCGAATAGAATTGAACTGGCATGACAATCTCTTTGGCTCAGCAAGACTTTCGGTAGGACTATATTTTAGAACTAGCAAGACAATCAGAATGAACTAGCAAGACTTTCGGTATGACAATCAATTGTCATACCGATTGTCATAGTAGTTCAAACAGATTGTTTTTGTTGAATTAATAAGTGATTTTATTCTAATAATAATTCTGGTAAGACAATCAACTGAATTAGCATGACTTTCGGTATGACTGTTGATTGTCATACCGATTGTCATACTAATACAATCAGTTGTCTTTTTGGAATTAAAACAGATTTTAACTAATTAAAAATTCTGAAAAACCTTAATATTAATTCTGAATTAATTAATCAATTAATTTAATTAATCAAATAAATTAATCTTTGCAGATATAATTTATTTTCTTAATTAAATTATATGACTTAATTAATTAATAGAGAATTAATACTAACCCTGAGCAGCAACCAATCTTCAGAATATCTTCTGAAAATCACTGAGAATTATGAATCAATTCCACCACTTCAACATTGACACTCGATGTACTGTCTGATTCATGAGTGACTAACTTCCGTGACGTTTCTTCATATCTTGACTTTGATAATTGATTTTCTTCAGATTAAATCCTTGTAATTATCTGATACCCTGACGAGATCTCTGTCACTTGATTAAATCCACACTCTTGATTTATATCACTGAGGCATGATCAATTTCTTGAACTTCTTCCAGTGAATTAATTCCTCAAGTATGTAGATGAACCTTGTTTCTGAATCCTTTGACAGATATTACTCTGTGAGATCTCTTTTGACGGTAGATCCACTATTTACTTATTACATTCTTATTTGAGTTGAGTTGAATCATCGAATATACAAATAGGCTATGACATATGACTTACAACAAGCATTAAGCTACTATATCACCATAACAACTAGAATCATCCTATTTAACAAAGTAAAGCTAGGGTTTGGAGATGATATACCTTCCTTGAAGTGGTGTGAGTAGCTAGGAAGCCTTAAGAAGTCTTGAGATGACTTAGGGATGCTTGGATCTTAAAGGAAAAACAAGAAAATCAAGTTAAAATTCTTGAAGTCACTATTCATTGTCTTCTTCATTGATTTCTTGAAGAAGATTGTGAATGATTTGGAGGCTTAAACTCATAGAATAGCCATAACTATGCATAAGGAATACTAGGGAATTATCTTACCAATTTAGGAAGCCTTGAACTTGAATTTTGAAAATTGTTTTCTTTGAAAATGGCAAAAGCCGAGAGCAAAGGGAGGATGAAGGAGAATTTTGTGTTTTTGTTTTGATGAAAATGAATATTTGCTTGGTTGGTTGAATTAGTTTTGTTTTGTTTTAGGTCAATTACCCATTTACCCTTGATTTTGTGTGGTTAATATTCCACCACATTTCCTTCCCTCTTATGTCATGCTTGCATCACTTTGTGATGTCATCACCCCTCCTTTGTCCTCTTTCTATTGGTTGGATGACACCATCCTCTCTTATCCCTTTGATTAACTTCCTAATTGTTTGCCTAATGACCGCTGATCTGTTATACGGTTCGCTTAACTTTCATTTTCGTTTATCGTTTGAGGGATCATACCCGGGATCTTATTACTTAGGTTCTCTTAACCTTTCTCAATATATTATATTCCTTTTATGATCCTCTCTTATAATCCTTTAATTTAAATCATTTTTATCCTGTTACCTTTTACTCAATTCTTTCCGTATCTAGTGGATTTCCGGGAAAAACCAAAGTGTTCGGAATTGGATTCTGACGATCTTTACATACACTTATATACCATATAGAGTACTAATAAAATCTCAGAATATCCATAACAGAACCCCTACATAGTGTGACATGAAAAGTTTTCTCATTCAGCTAAAACACTATTCATAAGGGTTACAAAAAGTTCAAAATTTTGGGGTTGTTACACCAACTCCACCCTCTCTCATGTTCCCCCTTAATCCAGCTGAGAGCTTCCTTAATGACCATGATTTCTACCATTTATACCGCGACAACTCCTTATTTCCTGCTAGTTCTAACTTGTATTAATTTACCACTATGGTATCGGGTTAAATATCGCAGTGGTGAAAAGTCATATATCAGTTTAATCATCAAATTTAACAGGGTATCATTTAAATCACTAAAATCATAATAAATATCAAACAAGTACATCTGAATACGTGGTCGAGAACTAAAAATTATTATTATTAATTTCTATCCACTTTTTTAAAGCGTTTTACAACCAAATAAAAAGTTATGAATTCTGATATTTTAGATAATATAATGAGATTTTTACAATTTTATCTACTATTTATTTAATTTTGTAGTTGTTTTTTTAATTTAAATAAAAATAATTAGTAAATTAATTTTTAAAAATTTTACTATATCATTTAAAATACTAGAAATTCATAATATTTCATTTGATTGTAATAGGATTCAAGAAAAATATATAAAACTTTATAAAAATAAATTTTCATTCTCGAACACATATTTTGAATTATTCGTTTGATATTTATTATGAGTTTAATAATTTAAATAATATCCCGTTAAATCTAATAATTAAACTAATATATGGGGTGTAGTTAAGTCACCACTCTGGTATTTGACCCAACATACCAAAACCAAAATACCGTAATCCTCCAAAACGGACAACTCTGGGCATTTCTTCATTGCACAGGGTATTATTTTGTCGAGCTAACAACATCACTGACATGAGTATTCTTTTGGTTACAACCAACTCATTTTGAGCTTTCCAAATAGCCTAGCATAAAGTGGCTATCTTTGCTCAGACAATTATTGTTGACTATACTAAAACTCTGTCACAACCATTGCTGAAAATTATCTGCTACTGCAGTTTTTAACTCCGAAAAACCTATTCCACAACATTGACAAAGTTGATAAGCAAGTTGGTGACTTTGAGGTAATGTAATGATTGTGCTCGTTGGAGAGTAGGGTGCAGTCACAATGGGACCGGCATACCAAGAACATTTGGCATGTTTTTTTATTAATTTTTTTTATTTTTTAATAATTATTTTAATATTAGAAATATCCATAAATAATAAATACAATTCTAAAATATTTATATATATTTAAATATCTAATAAGTTACTAATATAATTGAGTATTACGATGGTATTCAGTTGTTACTATACTAACTTTAATTTTATATTTAAGTTGACTATATATAAGCATAAAATTTATGTTTTAAATTTTATTATATTTAATTGATAAATAGCATGTCATTTGGGCATAACTTTTGACAAAAAACATGTTTATAAACATGTTTTCTGAGAATCTCGTGGCAGGTATCCCATTAAAGGAGTCATGACTGTCCAACAATTTTGATATTAGTCCCTAACCCCCAATTTCCACCTTGACCTTGCCACAATCACATCTTTATGCCTTCCAAACACTCCGCCAAATAAAACTGGAATTGTTTTCGAGTATCTAGCTTTAGCTTTATATAAATGGCTAACAATGCTATTGGTTTAGTAATGAATCTCCACGCTTGTTTATCCAACATAGCTATATTAAAGTCCCTCGGATCATGAAAACCCATCCCTTCAGTTTGTTTTTATGTCTGCACATTCTAGACCAACTCAGCCAGTGTATACGTTTATTCCCATTCGTACTCGATCCCCACCGGAATTTAGAGAACATTTTCTGTAAGTCATGAATAATTTTGAGCGACATCTATAAAACAGTCATTGTGTACGTTGGTACAGCTTCAACCACTGTCTTCACTAAGATCTCCTTGCGTGCTTGAGAAAAGCACCTACCATCCCAATGTTGCAGTCTTCTTATCCTTCACAAAACCCAACGTCTCTGTTTTGTACGGCTCATCATGTTTGGGAAACCCAAGTAAATACTTTCAGCATCTGCTTGCACAATTTGGAGCATTGTTCTAAAGATCCCTTATTTATGCCTAATCAGTTAGAGCATGTCCTTAAATGTGATTTATCTTGACAGACTATTATGTGAGCCGTAGGATTTACTTAGTGCGCACTTCAAAGGTAGCGGCCGCGGGTTACCTACGATAAAAATATATATATTTGGCTGATTTATTTTTTGAAATCCGATTAATATTTATAAATTATTTTTGAATTATATATTTCATAATAAATAAGGTAAATATATTAAATATTATTAAAATATTTAAATATATCCAATTTTTGTTCCGACTAATCACTCCAATTAATCCCCAATTTGACGATTAATTCATAGTCGGTAACTAAACCGATTAATACATGTTACCGATTTTTACAACCATGATTTGGAGTAGCTGACACAACTATGCTCGAGTTGAATTTAAGACATTCTTGCTAAAAAATACCCATGATTTCAGCAGATTAACCTTTTGACCCCATGCTTATTCAAAACAGTGCATCATCTCCCTTACCTTTAGAATTTCCTATCATTAGCCCAATAATATAAGTAATTATCGTCGCCAAACAACAAATAAGTTATACTTGGCGCGTTTCTATAAATTTGACTTAATGGATCCATTTTTGGATTTCATAATAACGAATTAAAGCTGATAACCCTTTTGAGCGAATAAAGAACAAGTAGGGAGGTAGTAGGTCATCTTGACCAATACCCCGGCTTGGAATAATTGGACCCATCTCATTTCTGCTATCAACTGCTCCGTACGTCCCGTTGATTCTTATACGTGCCTTGTTTGCACGTATTTCGAGACTTCTATAAAGTATAGTTTTATTATATTTTTTTAAAAAAAAAAATTTAATAAAAATTTAAACATGAAACTTTTATTCAGAAAAAAAAAATCTAAAAATATTGTGTCATTATACTTTAAAAAAATATTGAAAAGCGTGTCAAAAAGAAATGTATAAAATTTAATGGGATAGAGGGAGTATTTGGTAAGAGATCGTGGTGACCCATTAAAAAATCGAATGTACCCACCAATCATTGAAACCCATATTCCTAAGCATGGCTTTCAAATAGTCCCACTCAATTTTGTAATATACTTTACTCCATATGAGCAAAGTATATGACAATTTTATTCCGCCTGGAAATTTAAATTTTATTTACGTTCTGTCAAAAAAAGGTTCATTTACATTGTGATATATATATATATATATATATATATTATCTGAATCAATTCATAAATTCTTGTTTATATTTTCTTAAGATAAGAATAACAAGTAATTATATTGATTTTAAGATAAATCACGGGTTGTATGAGTGTCCCAAAAAGGATGTAAATCATCTTTCCTGCTCTTTGTAAGGTTACCCGATCAAGTCAGTAAAATAATCATGATTGTCTAAAACATGGCTCAAGTCACTTGGACACAATACCATGCAGCTTCACATTCAGGTATAGCATGAAATTACCGGACTGTGCATCCTTAATTCATTCCGACATTCACCAGAAAAAAAAAATATTCTGACGTGCATGAAAAATCCCACTATACACACCATAATAAAACTGCAGAATATATAATAAAACCAAGTCAATTGTATGGGAAATTTAAAAATGAAAATAAAAAATTTTAACAAATTATTTGTCCATACTAAAAAAACATAGTGGCTCAGTCACATTGAAACAAACAGAACTTCTCAGAAATACATTTAATAGAGGAGATCCTAGTACTTTGGGATCTCAAACAGGAAGAAGGATCTCAGCAGGGCAAAGGTCGGACAGTTTTATCCTCCTCTTCCGTCACCTCTAGCCTTGTGGTAGGATTAAAGGCCATTTATTCCTCCTCTTCGGCCTCCTCCAGCCATTTTGCAAACGGCTCCATTGCCTTCACAAAGCTTTGCCTATGTACAAATTTAGAAATTGGATAAGATATCTAAAGCTACCTAGAATAAGCAGTGTTTACAAGTCATGTCATATTTTGCAATTGCATAAAAAGGAGTATAAAAGACTGTCTAAGTTGGTTCCATGACTTCCCCCATTCGAATTGTTAAATTTAATTTTCCTACAGGAAAACTTACCAGCCATTGGTGAACTATACTATAGAGCACCCAAGGCTTTTAGGAGAAGATTGTAAAATGAATAGTAAATTTAATATCTCTGATTGCTAATGAAAACTAGACTAGAGTTAAAATAAATCAGGTTGCTTGCTCCAGTCCCCACCCTGGCCAAAAAATGAACAAACTTAACTGTATAAATAATAAAAGCAGCAGTCTTTTCCTAGATGAGTCCAAATCTAATTATCAAGAATGCATTTTGATATACATGTCAGGATCCCGCCAGCAAGTGATTTAAATAATCTTGCAAGTCGACAAAAACTAATTAGGTCAATGCACTATTAGCCCCAATGCAGTATCTCTGGAAGGCATTAGACAATTTTTTATGCCATTCGAAGCTAAATTATCACTCTCTCTTATTCTAAATCTTTTTAAACTGTTTATTCTTTAATCCTGGCTATAATTGCACCTGTAACAAAGCAACATAGACTATGATGAACAGAACTGCCAAGTGTATCCCCGTCAACTGTGTCCCCGTATTTTGGTACGAGATTTAACAACTATTCATCAACTTGCACAAATTCCATTTTAAATTTCTAAACAAAATAGTCTCATATTCTTATAGCAATTATATAAAGAAATAATGCCTACGGAAAAAAATAAGACATAAATATAAAAAATTTACAATTTATTAGACATAAAATTATAAAGTGAAATAAAATGGTTCTAAAATTACCTGCCCTTGGGATTTGTTCCCTTGCGAAACCAGTGAAGAATGGTATCTTCTGCAAGCACGTCCAAGTCGTACAAAGACCTCACAATTTCTGGAAATATCTTCATCAACTTTGTATCCTCGTAGCACTGAACCTGGACTTTATACAGGAGTTCCAATTCGAGCTTGCCACTGGTGCAGAAGGTGTTCAATAATTCTGCCCATGTTTTCACCTAGATACAACCAATTCAAATTAGTGCACAAAAAACACTGTTATGGGAATTGTTTATATCCGTAACATGGCAGGCAGTTGCAAGAACACAGATGTCCACATCCAATTCATTATTCTTATTTCTCTCGATCAACATGGTAACAACTCAAAGGATTTTCCAAAGCATAATAAATTGTCAGAAATTCAACAATATAGGTCGTGTTGATAATAAATTTACACTAAAAACTGTCAAGAAATAATTAGAGATGTATGTGTATTGCTCTGTAATATGAAGTAGATTAAGTTCACAAAGGCCACGTAAAGCCTCGCTGGTTTGCAACATTACGAAATGAAAGAGTATATTTTCACTGGGAAAAGAACGATTATGGGATTTACGAATTCAAAAAGATGCATAAGACAGGCTTCCAGTCATCCTAGATATATTTTTAAAGAATGATGCAACCAGAAACTGCATGTACCACAAGATCAGCACGCCAACAAGCAATATTCAAACTTTGGCATTTATAAGATATCAGACAGATTATGCCCCCTTCTCCTGCAACTAATACTCTAGAACCAATTTCAAATTCTACCGCCTGAGTTTTTTTTTAATTGTTCAAGCTGTCCACCCTCGGGGATGGTTTTTTGACATTAAGCTGGAAGGTCACAGCAGAAGGCATGGTAAGACGAAGTACAACATGGAGTAACTGGAGCCAATTTAGTGTCTTGTGTGATGGACTGATGGACGGGGAGGGGGTGAAGCGTGTGCTTTTTTTAAATGATGGAAAACACCTCACAATTTTGGTCAATAATCAATTAAAGGAATTAAATACAAAACTATAGTGTAACCCGAAGTGCAAAAAAAAAGGTTCCTAATGTTATATAAGCACATATGTTGTACCTGGCGAAGAGCCAAGTTAGCATTCTGCTGTTGATTCTTTCCAGACCACTGAACAGCATCCATCATTACATCCCACAAGATCCGTACAACTTCAATATCTGGCAATTTAGCGTCTTTAACATGTTGCTTCACAGATTCTATTACTTCAGATATATCAGCTTCCTCGGCTATCTGAGTTGTTAGTGCAGATTTCATTTCCTTCAGCTTCACCTCAAATATTTTCTTCTCATTGTACTCAACCAAGGGAGCAATTCCAGCTTTCCTGTTAGGCAAAAATTGTTACACAATATGCTATATCCCCATCCTCTAAACTTAAATGACATTGTAAAACAAAATATATGCATAGAATTTGGGAAGAGGCCTTGAGGAGACCTCAGTGCAAATTAGGAAAAAAAGGAAAAGTAAATGATGTAACAATATATTTTAACTCAATGTAGAACTAGAAGGGAGAGACATAGACGGAAAGAAAGAGAAAACTTGAGCACTTCGGTTACAAAAGCAACTGATATAAAGGGAACCATACAACATTGAATAAATGCAAAATGGTTTCCTACAACAGTGATTCTAATATTACTAATAGTAGGAGAAATACAAGCTTGTAGGTTAAAAAAAAATATGGCAAAGATAAATAAAAGGACTAAATGACTGAAGCAGTTCTACATCCTAATCAATATTGTTTGCAGGTGTATTGAACAAATTGGTCACAAAATAATATTGACCGACAATATATACTTACGTGAAATGCTCAGAGAAGGCTTCAGGAGAACGCTTTGCAGAAGGGAAGAACTCAAGAAGATTATCCTCCATCTTCCCCCTCTTTAGAATCGCAATCAAATCATCAAGGCTATTGTCAATTAGATATTCCTTAAAGAAATCTGTTATAAAAGATAGTACTAGCCCTTTTCCAACAAGGTTATCCTTGAGTAGAGGCTGAAATACAGTCTCTGGTGGAAGTCCTGACAGCTTCTGAGAAAATGCAAGTGCTGTGAAAATTGCCAGCTTCTTCCTTTCGTTTTCCTCAAAAAGCTCAAGGGACTGCAAAAACCTTCTTGTAACATTTTCGAGATTTTTTATAAGGAATGGCCGCCGTCGCAATATCTTCTGTATGTAAATCACAGATGGCAAAATGAGTTCACGCTTAGGCTCGCAGTCTATTACAGAGTAAGGATGGCGCTCCCCCTCATCAGATTTTGTTGTGCCAGGCTGTGTACGCCCTCCTGTGAAGACAACCTGTTGGCACCCGAAAATATTAAATACACTGTACAACTCAGTTATGAGAAAGTAAAAAAAAATTAGATGCACTCTCAAATTGAATAAAAGGCAACAAAAAACTATTAATAAATTTCAATTAGCATGGTTTTGGGTAAAGTCAAGTGCTTAAGAATTTGAGGAAAAGTAACTTGCCTCAAAAAAGGTGTCACCGTATCTAGAGAAGTTAAGGTCTGACGATTCAAGGCTCCTGGCAATAAGTTCCTATACAATCAATAACCAATATTAATCCTCATTTTGACAAGGAAACTGAAAGATTGTGTACAGGCACACTTGCGTGAATCAATAAAGAAATACATAAACTGCAACGTGCACAGCTGAAACAACATGAGTCATATACAATACAGAGGTACATCTGTATACAAATCTTACCAGATCACCAGCATTATCCAGATAAATCTGGACCACTGCATCAGCAAAAGCTGCAGGGTCCAGAGGAGCAGCAATATTCCGTTTGCGGGTCTTAATCCGCGTACCACTATAACAGCAGACAATGAGCCAAAGTTGTTTGATCAGAAATCAAATATCATGTAAAAGCAGCATACCTAACAATTCCTAGCATTTATTTTATACCTGTATATTCTTGAAAATACACAACTAGCACAAGTATCGATTTCAAATTCGATGCTGATCCAAGTTTATATATATATATATATATATATATATATATATATATATTTCATATGTGGGATTACATGGGCCATGCAGTTGCTTAATAGTTATCCTTACTCGTATTTGAAAACTAAGCCAATACGAATTATTAAAACTTCACAAAATCTAGTCGTACAGATTCCTGCAGTATCAATCTTCCTAAATTCTCGTAGTTACTAATAATAACAAGATTTAGCATCGTCCAGTGTCAAGTAGATAACAGTTTTAGTAACTAACATAACACGTACTTTTCCTTATATATGTAATCGCGTTTCCAAATTCCCAGCATGTAACGCCACCAAGAAATAATATAACCAGGAAACAGGTTATTTTTTTACAGGAACAATTTCAATAATTTGCTCATCTGATCAGAATTCTTGGTTTTCAAACATATCTCTCAGATTTCATAAGGTGCACTCATAATCGAACTGGGCCACTGGGGTTAAAGGGTTAACAGGTACATATAACTAGACTACAAACCTCAGCATTCAATCATTTCGACAACAATTTCAACACTGAAAGATCACATCTTATATAGAGGATAAAATACTAAAAATTCATTGGTATCTGAAGTATTAATAATTCTTTAAAAAAATGTAATTAACAAAGTCCTAAAGATAATAAAAAAAAACAGACAAAACACAAACATCCACACTATAACCGAAACACCGTTCTTCAAGTAAATTGCAATGAAAGACCCAGACCAATTGTAAAACTTTAATATATGCATATAAGACTTCATTCAAGATAATTCAAGAAATGCATATTTACATATATTATCAATAAATTGAAACACATCATATAACCAGAGCAAAAACTGTAACAACCTTTCGAAACTATCATACACATCAAATTAAAAATAGATCTGGCCATAAAATAAGTGAATTATAATAAAAACAATGAATCTTACCCGAGCGTTGGTTTCTCCTTCGAGCTACAAAACCAAAAAATAAACAAAACGTAATTAGACCTAAATCAATCAAAATATACATACATCGATATAAATATATGAACCGGTGAAAATAATAATTAATAACAGACTGTTATCCTTAAAAAACAAAACATTCGCAACAAATTGAACCTATAGATCTGAAAACGATGAATCAATTGAAAGCGATATATGTGTATTATATGTATATGCATACCTCATAAACCGAGACGTGAAGAATTCAAAGAGGGCGAGAAGCGATTAAGCAAAATCAAGAGAGAGAGAGATTTGGGGGGAGAGAGAGAGATGTAAAAAAGGAGAGAGATAGAGAAAAAGATGAAGGAGATATTTGTGTTATAAGTTTGTGTGAGTATAGGTCAGGAAAAAAAGAGCACAGAGATAGTGGAGGGTTTGTATGCCGTTATCTCACTGTCGCTTTAGAGCGCGTGGGAGTTTCCCCGTGCACCTGTACTGTCAGGTGTCAGTAGTAATTATTTCCTTTTCTTTTTTAGAAAAATATTCTACAATTTATTTTGGAAAGAGGGGAAAACATGCCCCAACAACGACTCTTAACGTCATTTGTTAAATCTGAATTATCTTTTCTGGATGAATAAAATTGCTGGATGATTGATTATCTGAATATTGGATGAGTAATGTCGTTTGATAAAAAAATATTTTTTTCTGAACAATATATTTTTTTAAGTTATTAATAAAATGTCATGTCAAATTTTTTCATATTTTCTAGAAGAAGCAAAAAATATTTTTTATCAAGTTTATACTATAAAATCAATAGTTTTTGTTACCCCCTCCGTCTCTATTTACATGTCCATTTTATTTTTCTAGAAGTCTAATTGACCAATTTTTGAATTAATATAAAAAATTATTGATTAATTATTTTTCAAATATGCAAGTTACATTTTAAAATAGACTAAATGTACTTTCCAATGATATTATTTTAATTATTTTTGTCAATTATATAATAGGTGTAAATTCAGTTAAAAATTGGTCAAGTTGACCAAATGGACATATATTTAGGGTCGGGGGAGTATTTATTTAATTACAATAAATTATTTTTCATATGAGATTTATAAAATATAATTATGTCAAATGAATATAAAAGGATAATGATAATAAAATATAAAATTAATATAAAACACATATCAATCATTTTTTTCCCAACATACACGGACACAGCAAACCACAACACAGGTGTGGTGTGATTTAGAGTAAAATTTAAACCTCTGTCATCCTGACGAAAATTTGCCTCGTCCAGAAAAATAACTAAACATACAAACAATTTTAATCAGTCAATAGCCACTCGTCCAGTACTTTTAGTTTGGTTTAGGAGTTAACAAATGACCCCTTAGGTGCCATTTTAGGAAATTTTATTTATGAAAATAAGTTATTTATTTACAGAAAAAACTTATTTTCAGAAAAAAAAAAGTATAAATAATTTTTTAAATAACTAATTTTATATCAAAATAAAATTTGATCTTAAATTTCTATAATAGATACTTATATTTAAAATACATTCAATATGAATTTCTGGGAATAACTTGAATTTAGATTTTTAGTGGAGAGCGATCTTATATACGCGGAGGTGGGTTGGGTGTATATTTTACGGTTAACTAGATTAGTTCCCGGGTAAATGCTCGGTTATATTATAATTATTTTCTTAAAAAATATTTTAAAATAACTTAATTTACATATATAGTATTACAATATTCTTAATACATAATATTGAGAATAGAATAAAATTATAATTATACAAACTTAAATAATAATATTACCACGAACTACAAATATTGATTATCGATTTTTTATTAAATATAAAATTATAATAATGAATATTTTTATAAATAAATTTAATTTTGAATAAGATAAAATTAGTGAAGAAAGGGTATTATTGAAAATCATTAATTTAAGAATATAAAAATGAGAAAGAAAGGGAATGATAAATGGGTGAGATGGGTAAGAGAGACAATTAGCGGAGGTAATAAATGAAAAGAGATAGAGAGATTTGAATGAAAATAAATTAAATGAGGAGATGAATTTTACTAGAAGATGACATCATCAAATTGATGAGAGTTCGACACATGGGATTTGATGATGTAAACTCTTAAAGGAGAGTTTGACACATAAGATTGGATGATGTCAGTTGTATTTTGTTTTAGTATAATGTAGATTTTATGTATTTGTTTTTCTAGCTTCACAGATTCATTCAATTGATCTGTGAAATCACATATTTGCGGGATTGTCACAATTTTAACGAGAAACAATTTATTTCAGCACAAAAATATCTGCAAAGGATCATTTCATACATGAATTTGGAGTTATTCACCACTAACGGGTCTGTCCTTTAAAATCAATGTACTACTTTACAGATTTGTACTTTACCCGTGTTTTGCAAAACTCTAACAATTAAGTTAACTTTTCCGAGATAAAGGCAGAGTTTTCCGTTGTCTGGGATTCGACCATGCTTATAATTTTCTTTTGGTTACTCCTATGGAGAGGTTGGGGTTATGCATGATACTATCGTATTATCAAATGATTTTACGTTATACGTTCATGATTTTTTTTTATTTTGAGGGTGCACTTTACCCATTATGCCTCACTTATATGAATATACAGAGAGAGAATTTTGTGTATTGTCGAATATACTCAAAGTTTAAATATCGACATAGTATGATTATAAATGTGTTGTTTAAACTCTAGCATGAGAAAATTATAACAAAAAAGGAGGCACCGGTTAACTTTTTTACTCCTCCTGATGAAGTAAGATCAACTTTTAGACATGCTGATATATTGGTTTATAGTTGAGATTGGGGGAAATATACTTGGTTAATATTATCGAAGCTTATTCTTTAGGCGGATTTGGTAAGGGGTGTTGGTCAGGAAACAGCTAAAGCAACAGAAACAAAGGTGCATAAATATGATCATGCATGTAAAGATAACCAACATAATTTTATGTCATTTACTTTTGATACGTTCACGTTCTTGGCTTCTGACACCGTTGAGTTTATTAAAAGAGTACAAAAATCATAAATAATAATGTTATGACTTTCACTCAGTTGAATTTGTATTTATACGTATAGGATTTGCAATTTAACAAGGTATGACAGCGCATGTTGTTACCCATTTTTCTCGTGTACTTAGAACTTAATTACCTTTTTCTCTTTTAATAAAATTTATGTAAAATTATGAATTTTTTAAAAAATATTACTTATTACTTATAAGTTATAACTGACCTTGTCAGATGGCACTTATAATAATTAGGAGAAATATATAATAGTATCAAATTACTTTTCACTAACCATCTATCCGTTGAAAATTTTCGTTGATAGTTTTAACATGATTTTTTTTGGGAATCTACAGAAGATCATGTCGCCTCTCTGGGTTGAAATGACCCCCTTCTAAGATTTATCTCAATTCTCGAAAAGTTATAGCGAACAAATGGTTAGTAACAACTTGATAAGGACCAAATGTCATATTTAAATAAACAATTATATAAAATATTACTACTTTATATATATGCGTGTGTGTGTATTTTTTTGTTTTATCACTTGCATGCTTATGCGACGATAATAATAACATTTATACTTAGTTTCGTGTTTAGAACAAGTACAATGCAATATTAAAAAGATGTGTTATTTTTATATTATAATATCTATTATAGAACACACCCTACATTACAATGCTGGTTCTAAAAACAGAAAAATGTTATATTTAGTTTTAAATATATAGTCAAGTACAGTGATGATGTTATTGTCACATAGGCATAATGGTGACATTATGTATAAAAAAAATATAGTTAAATTTGTGCATTTAAAACTAGTTGGTTGAAATATAGCTATACACCAAATAAATCAACAATTATCCAAGAAGCAAGCAGCGCTCCCGCGCTGGTGAAGCGCGTGGTCGCGCTGGGTCGGGATAAACAAATCCTGATTCTTTTGCAATTCGAATTCTGGACTCCTCGGATGCATAAACTGTTATATAAACATAATTTAGGTCATTTTTAAAGATATATTCAGAGTGAAGACATCAAGGAAGGATAAGACGGCAAGAGACCTTTTGGCACAATTCAATAAAGGCGAAAATGATCTAGTTTATTCTTTTGAATCTTTGTTTTGAGTTGTAATTTGGATGCTTGTTTCTTGTTTTGCTGAACCTTACACTTGTTTGTACTTTGGTTTATTTATTAGTATAAAGACTACGTTTGTTATATCATGTTTTCATTGCAACCCACATTGGCGATGAGTTCGATTATGAGCTAATCGTTATCATGGGGTTCTAGCGGATTTATTTATGGATTTCTTTAGTTAAATTGTTTGAAGTCTTAGTATGTGGTGATTGTATGATATCCTAGTATTGGTTGTGCATATTCGTCTTATGAGTGTCGCGAACTTATAAGATAGCGTGTTAATTCTTAATGAAGCAAAAGTGAATTTAAGGTTTTAGAACTTGTCATGCTAGCATAGGTTCATGCATTGTTATGCATGATTCGTAGGTAATTTTAACCATCTTACTTGTCCTGTGTAATCAAGATAGATAACTTGTGCTTAAACCGTTATGTTGTCAAATTCTATAGACATATAGGGTCTCAATATAATTGGTGCCTATTCAGCTTTCATCTCTTTTGTGGATGTCTGGTAGAATGGTACTCGTGTAATGAAAGTTGGCGTTTATCAGTTTTGTGTTGTCTGATTAGTATCATCACCATTGCATGCTAAGGTTGAGAATAATAAGGCTATTGAATGAAGTATTTAATGAAGTTATAATCACATGTCTGTCATATATATTAACTCAGTCTATCTTATTCTCGTAGTTATAATAGTTAGCGTTATTCTTAGTTATCAACATTCTCAAATTGTCATCGTCTTAGCATTGAAAAATAACCATACATTGTTGATTAGGTGCATGAATTAACTAGTTAACCAATACAGTCTCTGTGGGATCGAATCTGATTTATATCTTATACTACTTGCGAACTCGTATACTTGTATTTAATATTAGCGCGTGTTTAGCGACTAACAACCAACCATTCTAGGAATTGTACTTCCTCGATAAATCGAGCTTCAAGGAGCTTCTCAGCCTCCTGCTTAATGGCTTCCAGCCTATCTGGTGCATAGGTTCTCTTCTTCTGCTGCACGGCCTTCTGAGTTGGATCGGCGTTTAGATTATGAGTTATAAGGTTGGGTTCTATCCCGGGCATGTCGGCCGATGTCCAAGAAAATACATCATTGTTCTCTTGTCGGAACTTTGTCAATTTGTCCTTCAGGGGTTTCCCCAAGGACGCTCCGATGTAGGTGAACTTATCAATGTCTAGCGGGTCTAAGGGAGTTGGGGCCAAGTCCACAGCTGGCTTCCCTCAATGCTCATCGTTCTTTCGGGCATCCATGTCTTCTATTGGGAGGACCCGTCCCCCAGTTCAATCGGGCCTAACCGCTGCTACATAACAACTTTGGGCCATTTTCTGATCTCCTTTCTCTTCTCCGACACCATTTCGGGTTGAGAACTTGAGTTCCATATGGTAGGTTGAGGGCACGACCTTAAACACGTGGATCCATGTTCTCCCCATGATTACGTTGTAGGTAGAGACTGCTTTGACAACCTGGAAGTTTAGCATTTTTGTGGCCTCTCAGTGATCTTCTCCAATAGTCACGGGAGTCGGATTGCTTCTTCTACTTGACATTTCACTTGGTTAAACTCGTAGATGGGTGCATCAGAGGGTGTCAGTTGGGAGTCAGTGTACCCCATTCTTAAAAATATATGATGCAACATAATGTCTACAGAAGCTCCGTTGTCGACTAGGACCTTTTTGACAAGACAATTCCTAATTATCGGGGTGATAACTAGGGAATCATCCTGAGGGAATTTCAAACCGTCAAGGTTGGGGTCTCCGAATTCAAGTTTCATCTCAGTCTTGGCACATTTGGGTGTGTCTCCGTCTATACTCATCACCTCTCTAGTATAAGCCTTTCGAGAGTTATTTGTTGTCCCAGCGGTCGTTGGTCCTGAGGAGATCATGTTGATCACTGGCCCTCTGGGCTGCGGGTTTCGACCTTTGTTGTTACCTCCTGGTCATTATCTCTTTTATGGCCTCTGTCATCATCGCCCTTGACGAATCTTCCACATTTTCCTCATCGGATGAGATACTTGATCTCATTATTGAGTTATCTGAATTCGCTTGTATCATGACCAACATTCTTATTGAACCTACAAAATTGGTTCTTGTCTCTTCTCGAGTTCTTCCCTTATTGGCTTCGTCCATCTGAAATCCTTATATTTCTCAAATTTCATCAATATTTGGCTTCTAGGCACGTTCAACCTTGCATATTCAGTGAACCTTGCTGATTGATTCTTTTTGGAAGGGGGATCAGAGTTATTTCCATTTCGAGGATATTTGTCCTTGGCGTCATACTCTTGGTCCGTCTTCCGCTTGTTGCCAGTGAGTTCATCATTTACAAACATCTTCCTCATGCTCTCCTTCATCTTAATGTGCCCTATCTTGGAGCTGTAACATGCTTTCAGTGGGCACTTAGTTAGGGACATCTTGAAGAACTTGTCTTTAGTCCCTTGTTACATTGCTATAATAACTACCTTGCCATCAAGATCTGGGACCTTCAAGGCTTCCTCAGTGAATCGATTCAGGTAGTCTCTAAGGGACTTCTTCGCTTCTTGCACAATGCCCATGAGAGAGGCTGAACTTTTCTCATGCACTCTGCCACTAATGAATTGCTTAATAATGGTTTGGCTTAGTTCTCTGAAAGACCCAATTGAGTTAGGGGTAGATGGTTGTACCACCTTTGTGCCATACCAGATAGAGTCCGGGGAAAGGCCCGACACTTAATAGCGTCGTTCACGGGTTGTAGTAATAGGGCGTTGTAGAACATTCGGGACATGATTAGATGGATTGAAAGTGCCATCATATGCTTTGATGGTGGGCATTTTAAACTTCCTTGATATGTGGGCATTTATTATCTCTTCAGTGAACGGTGGATTTGGATCATCAGGATCTCCTAGGGGCATCAAATCACTTGGATCAGCCATTGGGCTCGCAACCTTGTCTTGGTGTTGGACATTCGGCTCTATGATAGGAGGAAAATCCCTTTGCCTCGCCGCAGGGGGGGGCCTCGGTGCCTGGTGCATCTCTAAATTATATTTCAGCCTTTGGATCTCAGCTTCATGAGCCCTGATCCTCTCTTATACATCTTGGGGAATCATCCCTTGAATGCTTCTGGGCTGTTGATAACCATGAGGCATTGACTCCTTACCAGCACGTCTCCTCCTTGGAGCGACTTCTGTTGGTAAGACTACGTAGCTGTATGAACAGTTACGTGATAACTCAACACAATAACAATACTAGAACAAGACAGGTTAATAATATTACGTCTACACAAGAAATCAGGAAGAATGAAGACAAGGCAAATACAAAGAATCAAAAGATTAGAAGAAATCCTGAAGTCTGTCTACAGGTCACTGAAAGAAGTTCATTAATATGTTCATGCCTCAGTGAAGAATAAAGGTTAAAGACTTTCAGGGTTTCAGAAATGATGAAGATTCAATGTATAAAGTGCTTCTAGAAGATTTCAGTGTATTGACATTGATTGAAGATAGACAGTGTATGAAGCATAGGAATCTGAAGAATTGAAGACAGGGTATAGACAGAGGTTAAAGAAGACAACTGCAGTCTTGAAGTCATACTCACTGACAGGAGTTCAGTTATATGTTCAAGCGTCAGTGAAGAACGGTGAATAAAGTATTCAAGATTGTAGTAGCAATGAAGACGTTGTCTAAAGTACGTGAAAGGATTCCAGTGAAAGTACATTTGTTTGTTGACAGTCAGTGTTAGAAACAATGGATATTCAACCAATCTGTATCAACTCAGAAACACAAGTTAAATTGAATTAGGTTCTCTCAATGCTAGTTGTTTGTGAACCAGACCAGTGCACCAAACATCAGTATACAAGAAGGGATTTTAATTTAATTACAGAAGAAGGTGTTGATACATTGAAGAATGGGTTGACAAGAGCAAGAATATTCTAAGTCATAACAGTCTTCTACATGGTCGCCATAGAGCTATATACAAGGACAATCTATGGTTGCCACAAAACTGGTCGCCATAGAGAATTTCTCTAAGACAACACAATGGTCGCCATAGAGCCTGGTCGCAATAGAAGCCCTAGTCGCCACAGAGTTTTGTCGCCACAGAGAAGGCACAAGTAACTCTGTCGCCACAGAGGTGTCGCCACAAAGAAGGCACAAGTGACTCTATCGCCACAGAGCTATCGCCACAGAGAAGGCACAAGGGAAACTTTGTCGCCACAGAGCTGTCGCCACAGAGAAAGCACAGGGGATGTTAGTCGCCACAGAGCTCAGTCGCCATATAAATGTTATTTATTGATTTCATTGCAGCAAATGAAAAGGATTTTGTGGACACAAGGCTGCCATCTGTCCAATGAATTTGAAAGTCTACACAGAGAAGCAGAATATATAACAAGAAGTATTATTATTGTCATTTTTAGTTCTGTTCATCTTCTCTCTCACGAGAGCTGATGAAAACAAGAAACAAAGAGAATACAGAGAAACTCAGCACATTGATATCCGTTTAACTTCTCACCGGAGTAACATTATAATGCCCAATTTGACTCTTGTATATTCATAGGGGCATTATAATCGTTACCCGGTAATTAAATCATTAGACAAACAAAAGCTAGATTATTGTATAGGATTTGATTTGTAAATCTTTGTAGTAGCTAAGAACTTTATTGTTCTTAGATTGTAGCCGGTTAATTTATTTACCGGAGTGTAGCAACACCCTCGAGGATTTATATACGAATATATATTTCCCCGAATATCTTGTGTTCCTCGTTTTTATCGTTCCAAACACTATTCCTCTCAAGAACACGAAATCACTAACCGAGCACTAAATATTTTATCCGCTAAAGATTCGAAAGAATTTTTAATTTACTGATTATCGTATTCAACCCCCCCCTTCTACGATAATTCGGGACCTAACAACTTCATCGTCCGATGAGTCGAAGTCTCTAGCGGAGTAGGGTTCAAAGAATTCTCGGTTCTCAGGGATGTGAGCCAAGCCACGAACGTATTAGGGCATCCGCCCTTGTCCTTCGCTTCGATTAGGGTGTCCACTTCCTCTGACCTCGGGGTATAGATAGATCCCGTAAGGGGGTTGGTTCACGATCGTTGAGTACTCAGACCCAACAGGTTGAGGGTTTATTGTTGCTTGTAGTTCTTGAAATTAGGGATTCGTCCCTTGAACAGCCAGGGTATTTGTCCCTAGTGGCGGATCTTGGATCGTGGGATTCGTCCTTTGAGGTTGAGACTCAGATGCCCCTACAGGGGTTTCTCCTTGGGTGGTGGCATAGGTCGAGTGTGGGGTATCTCCACTATTGATGAGATTGTTTGTGATGGGATGGGATTGCCGGTTTCATCATTGTTTCTGCTCCGTGTAAGTACCATGATTGTTGTCTTTCCACAGACGATGCCAAATATTGTGGATTAATAGAAACTAGGGTCGTCATTACAATTAATTATAGGGTTGTTGAGCTTCGAGGTTTAATGGATGTTCTCACGGTGGGGAATAAATGTACTTCCAAGATGCCTACGTATGTCTGTGCTGTAGAGAATCAAGCCAAAAACGTAGTTCTAGGTTGAGGGGTAGAGCCTTTTATATAGATGTTGAGTCTAGGGCTAGACTAGGGTGGGTAGACTTGGTGGACAAATATCCTACTTAGATAGTAAGCATGACTCTCCTAGAGAGTGGATTCCGGATCCTTCTACTAAGAAGTCCGTTTACATGTTGGATTTGATGTTGGTGTTATCACGAACCTTATTGGGTCGTGACTATGACGACCTATTTTGGGCCATGACATAAGTGTTTGACCCGTCAATTTTACAACTCAACATTAATTATATAATTAAGAATTACTTTTTATCCCTATCACATGGAAAGTGACCAACTTTCTGGGTTATATAGACATTTGAAATTCCCGGATAATTCTAATACCCATATTTTGTGTAACCAAACAATTATATCAATTGTCATTTCGCATGTATTTTAAGTATTTATTTAAATCTCTGCTAACCTCTAACATAATTTACTTGGCATATATTTCAAATATTTCCTCTCAAAAACATGCAGCACCACCAGACCTGTAATGATTGATAGCTCACCAACAACTGTGTGTCTTCCATTTTTGGTGGCCTAAGCAAAATGACGAGTCGAACAACTTGCATCGAAATTTTAAACTAAATGAAAATAAGCATAGATTAGTCTGTACTCTGTAGTACAAACAACTCACGCAAAATAGTAGTGAGTGAATTACAATTCGAACAAACAATCCAGATGGCTTGTATTTGACTTGTTATGAAAATTCTATTATTTGGCCTCCATAGCAAGTCCACATAGCAGATCCAAGCTTCAACTGGGAGGAACACACTGCTCCAGCCGGAAAAACTAAAAACTTAAATCAGAACATGCCCACGGTTTTAACAAAAATTCAAACATGAATCAATCACTATTATTATTCACAAGCATAGTTCCAACGTTCCTTTAACCAGATTACAGATAAAAGAAAAACTAAAATCAGAACAACAGCTGAAAACTGTATACAACATAGCTAAAATACACAGGGATGGATGAAACAAGCAGAAAATTTAGCTGATTAGCCAAGCAGCTTCTTAATCCCACTCTTCTGTTCAACAGTTAGCCTAGCCGGGAACTTGATGTTGAACTTGATCCGCAAATTTCCTTTCTTGGAAGGATCTTTTGGTATAGGCATTCCTTCATTTGGAACTACCTCTTCATATGTAGGATGAATCACATTATTGATCGGAATTGTCAGTTTTCTTCCATCAAGTGTTGTGATGCAAGCAGTGTAGCCGGACAAAGCTTCAGCAAGTGATATTCTCTGCGTGACAACCAGATCATTACCATCTCTGGTGAATACAGTATGGGGTTTCTCGTCTATCACAAACACAAGATCAGCAGGAATAACGTTTGGTTGCTCATTGCCTTTTTCTGGAAATGTTATTTTCGTACCCTTTTTCCACCCAGGTTTAATGTTAATAGTCAAAATCTCCTCAACCGGCATTGTCTTCCTGTCCAACAATAAGATAATCGTGTCGGTAAATGTATAATGATAGATCATCAGCCATGTCAAGTACGT
Source organism: Apium graveolens (assembly GCF_009905375.1). Classification (NCBI taxonomy): domain Eukaryota; kingdom Viridiplantae; phylum Streptophyta; class Magnoliopsida; order Apiales; family Apiaceae; genus Apium; species Apium graveolens. Next base: position 112,949,325 of record NC_133651.1, on the reverse strand, counting down.
TTAGTTTCATGTGAAATTACTTCACATTAATTTCACTTTTCTTTTCTCTAAAGCCCGGTATGAATCAATGAGTTTGAGTTATGCTAACACATCTCAATCACAACTACACAAGTAGAAAAACACGGGTTATCAAATAGGGACATACCACATATATTATATTATATAGCATCCAACTTAAGTAAATGAAACAATTTGTTACAAGGCACCGCATGACAAGTACCATATAAGAAATTTATAAAATCGTTAAACAAGAGCAGGTACATGAAACTTACCCACTGGCATCAGCAATCTCCCTTGAAATCTTCATCTTCTTAGTAGCTCCCTTATAAAGTTCTTCTAATTTACAAGGCAACCTATTTTCAATCAAAGGAGCTTTTCGAGGCCCCGAGCTCATAGCCCTACCTTCTCCAAAAGAACTAAACATACCATCTCCAAACATACCACTCGAAAACATGCCACCACCACCACCACCCATACCACCAAATGGACTTGACCCACCAAAAAACTCAGCAAAAATGTCATTAGCATTTCTGGGATTAAATCGAAACACATTAGGCCCATCCCCAGTCTGGAAATAAGTTGCCCCACCAGGGCCAGGCCCTCCAGCACCAGGTGGTGGCACTTGCCCTTTAAGCCCTTCTTCACCATATTGATCATATACTGCCCTCTTTTGAGTATCACTCAAAACCTACAAATCATATCAAACACATACTTAAACCCGCCAAATAACAAATATTCAATTCATTCCCTATACTAGTTTCCGAAAATTCGATATACTCCATAACTCAAAAAAATCAACACAAATACACAACATAATAATCAAAATCTACCAAAAACCATATAAAAAATCATACTTACATAAACAACCAATCTCAACAAATGACACACCTGACGAATTCTCAATTCATTCCCTATCCAAATTCTCGAAAAATGGATATATTCAACAACTCAAACAATCAATGCAAATAAAGTATAAAGATGATGAATATAGTATAAAAGAGAAAAGATAGTACCTCATAAGCTTCGGAGATCTCTTTGAACTTGGCTTCGGCTTGCTTCTTACTGGTGGGATTCTTATCAGGATGCCACTTCATAGCAAGTTTTCTATAAGCTTTCTTAAGATCATCATCTGTTGCATTCTTATCCACCTCTAATATCTTGTAATAATCAACACCCATGTTTGTTTGCCTGTTGTGTGTATGTAATGTAAAGGGGTTGAAGAATTATGTTGTGATGTGTGAATTTGAGACAGAGTAATGTTACGGTAGATGTCTATGTATATATGAATGCCTTGGATATTGTCAGCTCTGGAAGGCCGTGGAACTTTCTAGATTTCTCCCGCGCTAAACTTACTCTCTCCAATTATGAGGGAGTTTTTAATTTTTCTAATATTCCCAACTCCTACTTTTCTTTTTCTTTTTCTTTTTTATATTTTAAGTTAACAACATATTATAGATCTTTTCGTTTTTATTTTGTTAAAATTGTTGATGACAAAAATTATTTGTTCGCTTTATTTTAAGGAATTTACAAAGAAGAAGAAGAAGAAGAACACTAATCTAATAATATAAGCCTAAAAGTTCATAACCGACTTCTGTTATTTCTTTGTTATACTTCATTAACACGTAAATGCGGTGTGTTCTAAAAATTTCAGATTTAATCGATTAATTCTCTATAAAATAATCGACTGATTCGATTTTTGGAATTCGATATATCCTTATAAGATTTTCTTTATGAGAGCATATATAATAATTTAATAAAATAATATTATATTCATTTAAATATAAATAATTAGGGAATTTATGATATAATAAATATATATTTATTAATTAATAAAGAATATAATCATAATATAGTTTAATATTAAAATATATTTGATTCTTATTCCAATAAATATCCGATTTCCAATTAATTCTTAATGAGTGGCTATGTCGAATTTTACCCATTTTTTTTAGAATCATTAGCAAAAATACCCATTTTTAGAATGGATGGTTGATTTTACCTAATAGATACCCATTTGATAATTGAGTATATAATTTTATACAAAATGAGCATTTGTCAATTGGATATTCCAATTTTTTTATTTTGAAATACCCATTTATAAGTCAAAATTTAATATAATATTTTTTTACAATACTCATTTGTCAAATAAAATACTCCCTCCGTCCCATTGATTATTATACGTTTACTATTTGCACGCATTTCGAGACCTTTATAAAATATAGTTCCGTAATATTTTTTTCAAATTTTTTTTTGAATAGAAGTTTAAACATGAAACTTTTATTCAGAAAATTTTTTTTTTAAAAAAATATTATGAAATTATGTTTTAAATGAGTATTGAAAAGGCTGCCGAAAAGTAACGTATAGAAATCAACATGCCAGAGGGAGTAGCTATTTGTCAGCTGGGAATCCAAGTGATAGATTTAGTCATCTCTTCTAAAAAATGTTACTTTCATTAACTTTTATCAAAAAAATTTGTTATGTTTTAATATTCTTTCTAAACAGATTATGTCCGATTCCTAACATTTGCAACCACCGAATTTTGGTCATATTTCAAACAATTTCAGTTTTTTGTAGCTTCGAAGTAGAGAAACCCATGGTACACGATCAGGGTCTGGGTATTAAAGTACCACATACAGTCTTTTGACGAGCCATGTTTCACTGGTAGAACTACAAGAGGCGTCATCACAAGGGAAGGTGATGTAAAACTGACCACAAATTCACTGGCGATATATTTGAAAGTACAAATGTATAATACAAACACATATGAAGTCATTTATAAAATCACCACACAAGTTAAATCCCGAGCTTCACAAATAGTACAAAACTACAATTGGGATCATATCTTACAACCGGAAGCAACTCCACACAAACGCATACCGCATGCAAAAAGGAAAAAAACCAAGAAAACAAAAAAAGAAAACACAAAGAAACTCTCAGAGACAAGGCCAACTGGCAAACAAGTTTGGAAGACTGCATACTAAAAAAAAACCGCTTCTAAATTTTACCAAGACCAACAAATTCTTGGGTGATAAAATGATCCCAAAATTTACATCAATTTGGTCATTCCTATTTCTTAACCACTCAGTACACTACAGCCTGCCTTCCTAAACAAGTCCATAACATAAAATCTACAACTTCTGTAGCACACATTTCTCATAGAGAGCAACAAAATCCTTCTTGGTTGGATTCTTAAGTTCAAGTACTTCAGCACCGTAATTATGTTTTGTGAGCTCTTGCTTAAGTTTCTGCACCGTGAACTTTGTGTAGTCTTCAGAACTAGTTTGTTGGCTATTGTTCTGTTCTTCACCCATAAATACGGAACCACCACCTTCTCTTGTAAACTGTAGAGGGCTGGTTGAACTTCTCGTCCTTTTACTTCCTCTCAATGGTCTGTCGTTGAGTTCCATATCATGGACAGAATCCATACCCCCATCATAGTCATCAACTCTCACCCGCTTACTGCAGGAAGCAGTTTTGAGCTTGCTGTCCAGTGCTGTTTCATTAAGGCGAACTGTAGTCATTTGCTGCTGAAGTAAATCCAATTTTCCTTGTGTAGCTTGTAGCTGAACAGAAAGTGATTCTGCCCTATTTGTTGCCTCTGTACGTGCTGCACGTTCAGTCTCCAAAAGACTCTCAAGGACTTGAACAGTATTTGCCCTCTGTTCATTGTTTGATAGCAATAATGACTCTATTTCTTTTTCCCTCTCTTCAACCCTTGCTTCCAGCATTGCAACTTTAGATCGTGCATCCATCTCGGAAATTTTGTACCTCTCTAATTCAGTAGCAAGGTCTGTTTTTTGCCTATTCAAACTTTCAAGATGCCTCTTAGCCTTCTCAATTTGATTTTGTCTTTCCATTGATATCCTTTGAGCATCACTCTTCTCTTTCTGGGCAGTGACAGCTTCAGCTCGGGCATTATCCGCCAGCTCTGTCGCTCGTTTAGCTTCCCCCTCGGCATTTTTGCACCTTTTCTGGACTTCCTCAAACCGATTGAACTCGGAGTGATACTTCTCCTCTAGATGAACTTTCTCCTGTTCCATAGTTCTAGCCTCTCTTTCAAAAGACTGTGCAGTGGCTTTTACAGTTTCTAATTTGACCCCTAAGTCCTTAATTTGATTCTTTAGGCTTGCTATCTCCATATCATAGCTTTTGATCTTCGATTCTGCAGTCTGCAAAAAAACGCAGAAGAGATGCCTACATGAGCACATATATTGATGCCGGCAATTGAAATTATTCACATTTTTTCAATTGGCCAAATTACTGGGGGAAAAAAAATTCCTATCCAATATATATTAATGTAGTCCACATCTGTATAAGTACTTTACATACTACTTGTTAAACAGAATATCATCTATTAATAGGTTCGGGGTATAATTTCCTTGAAGAAAATCAAAGTTTTAAACTCGAGGTTATAGTTGCACTATCTTATTTAAGAGTACCACAATTTATAAATAGATAGTGAACCACATGTTCAGACTAAACATGTTGCTGCTGTATAACTGACAGCATACTACAACTTACGGGTCAGCATTTGAGACATAACCTGTTGTTCTCTGTGTAGGCCCAAAAGATTAATCAAATTACAAGGCCTTCTTTCTAATTAAAATCAGAATGTTATTACTGTTTCACCAAAAAAAGGAGTAAAAGACTGTTATAACAAAATAACGGAAACGTAAATTTGTGGCTTATGTTTGAAACAAGAGGACCGAAAACATACCTTCATCTCCAAACTTAAAGTTGTCAATCTCTGTTCAGCATGTTCAATCTTAGCTGTCTTATCTTTCAATTCCATTTCCTGCATTTTCATTAATAGACAACAATAACAGAAACACTTAGTCCTTGCAATATACAACCTGATATGTTTATAGTACAGGTCTAGTTGGAAAAAAGAAAATTTACCTTATCAGCAAGTACAACAGAAAATTCATCTCTTAAAGCATCTTCCCTCAGTTGTGTTTGTTTGTTTGAGCGTTCTTGTACAGCTGCTGCCTTCTCTAGAGCATTTTTCGCTTCCCTCACAGCAATGTCGTACTTCCTTTTCCACTCCCCTGCCTCATCTTGAGCAGATTTATTTTGTTCCTGAGCAGCAGCCAACCTTGCCTCAGCAGCGCTGCTCCTGGACCTAAGAATCGCAAGTTCAGAACTGGCCTGATCTTCTTCTGCTTTCTGCTTCGATAAAAGGTTTTCATACTTTCTTTTCCACTCCATCCCTTCATGTCTAGCTGAATCGACAGCCTTCGATAAGCTAGAACATCTCTCTTCCAATGAGCTACATTTGCTCTGCAGATTGGATATACGGTTCATATAGTCTTCCGAGATCTTCTTCTTGTCATTTATAGCATCCTCGTACCGTTTAAGGTATTCAGATTTATACTTTTCACTTGCTTCTAGTTGCCTGTTCAGTAATCCCATCTTATCTTCAATTGAGCGGCACTTCAACACGATGGAACTCTTCTCAGATCCAATTTGATCCATTTGCTTCTTAATAAGGTCAGAAACTGGACCTTCCAAACTAAAGAGGGGAAAAAAAATTGATTATAGCATATTAGGGAAACCAAAGAAACAATACAAGTATGAGGAAAAAAGTATTGCACCAAACCTTAATTATGGAGGGCGATCATTAACGAAAAAGCTTACAAATGCATTTTAAGAGAAACAAAAATATTTAAGTGAATTTTTTGTGTCAAGTCCACCAAAACTTATCATTTTATTCATCAACTGTCAGCATTGTATGAGAGCTTCCCCTTCATATTCTAAATTGCAGGAGATCTAGGGTCTGTTAAAAAAACTTAAAAAGGAGGTCAGTATTTTTCTAGTAATGCTCATTGTACCGTTCACTGAGTGATATTATGAACATTAATTGTTTTTTTGCTAAATATATATGTTAATTTGATTTAGCTTTAAATCTGTAAAATTGTGATATCAGGAATAGGTAATGTGTTATGTTTGTACAGATTCTGCTAATCGTGATGATTCTGCCCTTAGTAACTGATTGGGGAATCAAATAATTGCTAATAGCTAAATTAAATAAAGAACAGTGTTGCACGGATAGCAGGTCGATCCGGCACGTGGTACGAGCACGGGTACGTGAAACTTTAGTTTGTTTGAATCGGGTACAATGAGTCGTGAATCGGGTTCGCGGGTTGATATAACGATCCTTTTTTATTTATGTGATTTGGTTTATATTTATATTAGTTATAAGGAAATACAATATTTTTCTTTTAAAAATATAATATAATAAAAGTATAAATAATCAATTTAAATTATAAAAATAGACACCTTAGGGAGATAGTCAACAGAGTACAAAATATCAATATATATACATATATATATAGAATAAGATAGCTATAGTCTATCTCATCCCGATATCGTGAATAGACCAGGAGGGGTTCGTCGAAGATGACAAACTGGTGCGTGAACCATGGCGACCTGGATCGAAGTCGACCCATGTTCCGGTACGAACGAACCAGTTCACGGATCCATAGGCCGACCCACGAACCATGCAACACTGATAAAGAATTTCATTTTTGTCCACTCGTTATGTGTCTAGATCTGAAGATCTACGGTAGGTTGGTTCTCAGAGCACATTATATGAATGTTCAGACAACAGTAGCGAAGATAAATAGCTAAATCTGGAACCTTAATCGAGCTTTTAAAATCCTTGAAGAAAAAAGAAAATAAATACAAACCTTTGCTGCAAGAATATAGTACACTTCCTCCATTTTTCTGGACCGTGAAAGGAGACGTCATATTTTGATAAAAGCCCATCTAGAACCTGTATGGAAATTTTAATGGGAAATATATTATACACCAACAGATAGCACAGTTCATAATTTCAATGAATATGCAAGTTGCAATCTGGACATGCGTAGTTTGTGGTAAGGTGTGTTGAGAATGTTTTTCAAGTTATTCATATATGTAGAGTCCATTAAGACAAGAAACATATTTAAATCAGGACGAAAGAAAAGGAAACCAAATATTGAGACATGAGTGATAATTAATTCATAAAAACTGTAATGAATATTAATTGAAATATAAGGTGGATCTAAATATAATTACTACCTTAATGACATTATCTACTCTGGCATTGGGAGCATTACAAGCTGCTCTCAGATCTTTTTCCATGCTCTGTATCGCATTTGAACATTGTAGTGATGCCTCCCTGAAAGCGTCCTTTTTGTAATCCTGCATCATTAGCAACCATCATTAGTGGCATGCATCAGTGTTAAACGTCTGTGAGTACTGTGTTGTAATCAACCAATCACAAGTACCCGTAAAAGCTTCTGATAAGACAAGGAAGAGAAAACCTAGACAAAGCTTATGTGTAAATTATTGTTTTATAATATAAAGTATCTGGTGGTGTCAGCAATAATGGTAACTGTAAAAATCAAATTTAAGATAATACAAGTAAATTAATAGGTCATATTGTGCTTATAAAAGCTTGTTCACGTCAAATGAATATATAATATATATATGTGTGTGTGTGTGTGTGTTGGTATGTGTGTATACACACATTAATAGGTCATATTGTGCTAAAAAAATCTTAGTCGAGTCAAATGAATATAATTATGTATATATAATCTATATATATGCAATACTTTACTTGCAGAATATATATGAACTCCAGGACTCCAAAGAAATAAAGGACTCCATAGAACTTAACTCTATATGTATATATTATTTATATTATATTTTGAGATTATAAACTTACAATATATATATATGAGACTTGCAATAGCATACTTCTCTATAAATGTAGTATCTTATTAGTACTGAGAATTATTAAACAATGCATGTGATGATTTTGAATTATTTTTTTTAGTATAAATTTAAAGAGGTTATATTGTAGATGGAAAAATAAATAAAAAATGTGGATACTATATCTCAAAGGTAATCCACGCCTTTCCTTTTGCATAGTTTGCCAAAGATTATTAAGAGCTAATGAACCAAATGAAATGTAAAAATATGGTTTCATAGTTTTAAAACATTTTCCAAATAATATTTCTCTAGAGTGCCTGACAAGCTCTAGGAGCATAGTTTTTACCTCGAATGCCTTCCTCAAGAAGTGCTTGAGACGTAGTTCATGTTTCTGTCTGGTAGAACCGGACCCTACAGCAGTTGCATCAAATGCAGCCATTGATTTTTGGACTGCCTCTTCATGTGCTTCTCTCATTGAAGCCTATAGCCATTTAGAAGATAAATGCACTAAATTGTACACTATATGCAAATTAATGAAAAGAAAACCAAGAACTTACTTCCTCGGGAGGTTTAGAGCGGTCAAAAGTTGACACATATACTTCAGCAGCTATATCATATGCTCTCTGACATTCTGCTTCCTCTACACTCTGTGCAAGTTGAAAGATTTCAACAAGGATTTTTGAATTTACTAGCAGTGTCAAAATTTTACAGTCATCTAAAATATAACATAAAAAAACTTATTATACTTCAGCAGCTTATATCATTGCTCTCTGACACTTTCTTGAACTTATAAGGCTCAAACAGGATTATCGTACATTCAACTCAAATATAACATTAAAATTTTGTGAAAAGATGCTTTGACTTTATCGCTCCTACTCTGTTGTAGCAAATATTTTTTTGGCTCCTGAACCCAAAATAAGGATATGCAAGAGATACTTAAAAGAATGAAAAAGTAAATAGAGGAAAAAAAAGATCTCAAAACCTCGTACATGCTTCATTTCTTTTCACTTCATCAAGTCTCAAATATATCAGAAACACAGCCACCATTCTAATAGTAGGAATTTCATCAATGTTCAAAAATAAGTGTTTAGTGGGGGATTGAAAATCAGATGCATTACAACCATGTATTTTACCATTTTAGTTCCATAAATTGGTTTAGTGGTCAAGCAGGTTTATACTTCTGCTTTAGGTCATTACGTAGATCTCCATTTCTGCTGGTCTTAGTTGAGCTATAAAATATCTACCAACACTGACCGGGTGAAAATAGCAAATAAAATACAGTTAATTAGCTAAAAAATACAAAATTTGGTTGTTTCCTGCACTGATGAAATTGAAGTCTTGAACTCGCATTTTAGACTCTAGACATTAGTTACTGACACTGATTTGATCTTATTACTTGTTAGTTGTTATAATATTTTCGAATAAAGCATTAATTTTATAGAATAATATTAAGAATCACATCGAAAACTTACCGCAGCTTGCATTGCTAACCTTATTTTTTCATATTTTGCGTGTAACCGCTAGATTTTGCAAATAAACCAGGCCAAATCATTTACCAACAGTCCTACAACCATAAAAGGGTTTTAAATTCTACAACTAAATTTTAATTTCCTCCAAGTCTCTAAGAATTTAGCTTGATAACAAAATGTATCTTCCAATAATGCAGGAGAGAATATGAAAAAAAAAGTTTAAAGCAATAATAAGCAATGAATTATATGAATCCCAAGAATAAAAATCAATATCATTCCCAAGAAAAGTATAAAATCAAATGTACGTAATAATGTGGGGATTACAATGTTTATAAAGGAATTAGAAACCCTAATAAAATAACTTGATGGAATAATTCTCATAAACAATTGAGCTTTATTATAGATAAACTACATATTTAATAAACTCCTAGCCCCACATATTAAACATATAGATAAATACATCATGCATCTCTACACTAACTAAATATAAACTAATTAATAATATATAAATTAATTCTTTATTTACGTTCCTCGTCATCAACCAGTCACAGGTAATACTTTCAGTAGTACTCGACAAATATGACACAAAAGAATGTTCCGTTCCTTTTATGATTAAGTTACCCTGTTCATAAAATTCTATTTGCAACATTAAAGTGACAGCAATGTTCAGTTTCGTTTTTGAATTATATGATGTACTTGTACTAGAAATGTTGTACAGCATATCGACTATCAATTCAACACCAAAAAATCAAACAACGCCATGTATCGGAAGAAGCAACTTACGTGAAAGAGTATAACAAAAAGAAACTAAGCATAAAAAATCGTGGAGCCCAAGAATAAATCGAACCTGCCACGAAGATGTTATTGTTGGCACCACACCTTTGTTAAGTGCATCTAGGTAGGACTGGGTGATCCGGGCAAAAATAGGCCCTGTCATTACTGTACCTCCTATTTGTTTTGGCCTAGCTCTCTCAAAAATGAACGTGGTGAAAGCATCTAAACCAGATCGAAATTCTGGCCTTAATTTGTGCAACTGCATAGTAGAAGAAATTTCATATAGGTTAAACATTTGCATTCAATGTTACTGACCAGAATACAGTTCATGATTTAGTACAGGGGGAGATACTCACAGGAAGTTGATCAAGTTTCTGGAGATCATTCTCGTTGTTTGAAGGTCTTACAAGGGTGAAACATTCTCTGTCGGGAAAAAGGGTTCGAATGGATTCTCTGATCTAATAATCATGAAGTTCGGAATTAAAAGTAGCACAGAAAACAGAAAGCTCAAGTAAATGCAAAAACGTAAGCATAACTGTGAAATTTCGTATGAAGGGTTGAAAGTTGCAATATTTTTTACAACGGTTTTCCTAATGTGTGCCCAAGGGCACACAATAAGCACCAACTCCCATGAGTTGGTGCATTTTGATTGGTCCTCTAATCATAAATATTAATGGACCCCTGCATTCACAACAATTCCACCAATAAAAATGCCCAAGCTCATCAAAATTTGTGCTTATGCCCTTGGGCACATATTAGAAAGACTGTTTTGACAATTCACGCAAATCGACGGTAATTCTAACTATAACAGGTGCTAAATTTTGGCGCCCAAAAGTAAGTCATGCTGCAAAAGTACGACTCCAGTTTTCTCCTTGGCATGGTGATACTGACAGACCAAGTATTTATTTAAGAAATTAATTTGTGTATATAATAATCTATTGTTCAGGATATAATTAATTGTAATTCACTAGGTAAGTAAATTAGAAATATTCTAGATTTCGGGTAACGGAACCGTAAAGGAATATAAGGAAATTACTTTGCTTTAAAAGTCATAAGTTTTCATATAAAGTCTTGCAATCATCATTATCAAGAAGATTATGAATTTTGGGGCATTTAATAAACCTATGGCTTAAATTATGTTGTTAGGAATATGTGTATTAGTTTGATGATAAGTTAAACAAAACACTTAAGTAATAAATCTAGTGTTTGTAGCCTCAACGGATAAGACCATTCTGGCTATCCGTTGATGGAATAGCTTTACTTAGAAATAAGTTTAGTATTGTAGCACATTTCAGTTTCTGTATTTAAGTTATAATTCTTAGATGATTGTGGGAAATTATAAGTCATGTTGACTACTAGTGGATATGCAAATAGGAGGGCTAATTGTAAATATTTCATGCCTTGTAATTTTGTATAAGTGAAGTAGTATCAACTGATGCATTAAAGGCCTTCAACGGATGTCTCTAAAGCTTCAACGGATAACATCCATCAACGGATGAGTGCATCAACTGCTAATGCATCAACGGATGAAAGCTTCAACGGATGCTCAGTTCAATAGCAGTTGACAGTGACAATTCATAAGCTGACAGAGGCACATGGGTTGACAGAGACAAATTGGAATGTGGTAGCCTCTTGGAGGAATCAAGAAAATGCAGCATTTCCATTCTGGTGCAAACAAGGAAGTATTCAAAGATTCACAGATTATCCTAGATCGCATTGGATAGAAAAATGAAGAAGAAACATGTGAAGAAACTTTTTAATTGTATTTGTACTTTTGTCTTCACTTATAAACTTGGTGATATATAAACCAAGTTGCAGCTAGTAATTAGATGGTGAATTTTCCAGGGCTGTTTAGAAAAACATAGAGAGAAAATCATCTAGTTTGTACTAGGACGCAGCTGTGATCAATTCTTTTGAATCACAGATTTTCTGAAATACACATCTCTGGTGGAACAACAAATCCACCACAAAAGTTTTTAAAGCCTTTGTGTTCTTTACATTTGTGTTTTGAATATATATCTGTCTGCACCTGCCCAAAGCAATTCACACACAAATGTTCATCAAAACACTTAGCCTTTGAAACTGCTCAAAACTTGAAAAAGTTTTGAGATTTACATTCAACCCCCCTTCTGTAAATCTCATTGTTAGTTCCTTGGGAATAACAATTGGTATCAGAGCAAGCTCTTAACTTACAAAGAGTTTAAAAATCTATTCTACTAACATCATGAGTAAGAAGGATATTGGTGTAAAAATTCCAATCCTGGAAAGAGATAATTATCATCACTTGAAAGTGAAGATGCATCTACATCTTCTCTCTCAAGATGAAAGCTACATCAACTGCATTGAAAATGGTCCTCACATCCCTCACAAGGTAGCCACAGCTGCAACTGCCACAGTTGCTATTGGACAGTCTATTCCCAAGCCAAAAGCAGAATGGACTGATGAAGATATTGAAGAAGTTCACAAGGACAAGAAAGCCATGAACATTTTGTTTAATGACTTAGATCAAGATATGTTTGATAATGTCATTAACAGCCAAACTGCTAAGGAAATTTGGGATAATGTGCAACTCATCTGTGAAGGTACTGAACAAGTCAGAGAAAACAAAATGCAGCTTCTCATTCAACAGGAAGAAGGAGAATCACTGAATGATACCTTCAATAGATTTCATAAACTGTTGAATGGATTAAAGCTGTATGGCAGAGTGAACCAAGTCAAGGATTCCAACTTAAAATTTTTGAGGTCTTTACCAAAGGAATGGAAGCCTATGACTGTTTCATTAAGGAATTCTCAAGATTATAAGGACTTCACACTTGAAAGATTATATGGAATTTTGAAGACCTATGAACTTGAGATGGAGCAAAATGAGCTGTTGGAAAAGGGAAAGAGAAAAGGTGGATCAGTTGCACTTGTAGCTGACAATGAAAAGACTGAAGCCAAGAATGAAGATAAGACAATGCCAAGTCTCAAAATTGGCACAGGCAAATCAGAATCAAGCAAGGGAAAGGAGCAAGTAGCTGAGGTTGAAGATAGTTCCAGTCAAGATGACTCTGATGATGTTGATGAACATCTGACTTTTCTGTCCAGGAGGTTTGCAAAGATGAAATTCAAGAAAAATGCTAAATTCACTAAGTCAAACAAGAACATGGTGGACAAATCTAAGTTCAAATGTTATAACTGCGGCATAAGTGGACACTTTGCAAACGAGTGCAGAAAGCCAACCTCTGATAAGAAAAAATTTGAGCAAGTGGATTACAAAAAGAAATATTTCGATTTGCTCAAACAAAAGGAAGGAGCTTTTCTGACTCAGGATGACTGGGCAGCGGATGGAGCCAATGAAGATGATGATATGGAATATGTCAACCTAGCCCTGATGGCTAATTCTGATGAAAATGAAACTAGTTCATCAAGCAACCAGGTAATTACTACTGCCCTCTCTCAACTTTCTAAGATTGAATGCAATGAAGCTATAAATGACATGTCCAATGAATTATATCATTTGCGTGTTTCTCTTAAATCACTAGCTAAAGAAAACACAAGAATTAAAGAGAATAATTTGTTTTTAAGTGATAGGAATGCGGTGTTAGAGGGTAAGGTAATTGAGCTTGAAAAGATTAAAATCAAATGCTTATCTGTTGAGAGTGAACTAGAAGAATCTGTTAAGAAAGTAGAAATTCTTTCTAAACAATTAGAACGTGAACAAGATGTAATCAAGGCCTGGAAAACATCTAGGGATGTTAGTGCTCAGATTGTCAAGGTTCAGGGAATCGAATCACTATGTGAAGAAAAACAAAAAGGAAGTAGAATTAATTGATGGATTGTCAACGGATGTGGAATCAACGGATGATGAAGGTTATCCGTTGAAGGAAGAAAAGGAGTATCCGTTGAAGACTCATCAATCAAAACAGGCAAGTGATTCTAAAAAGAACAATTTGAAAAATCTCAATAAGAAGTTTGGTTCAAATTCCAAGAACTTTGTCAAAGAAGAAGCTAGCACATCCAAAGATGCCAAATTCCAAGAATTTTGTCAAAGAAGAAGCTAGCACATCCAAAGATGCCAGTAAGGTGAATATAGGACACATGACTTTAGATCAGTTGAAAAATATGCTTAAGATGGTTGAGGATAAAGAGGAAACTAAAAGGAAATCTAACAGAAATGGGAAGGTAGGGATTAACAAACACAACAATTACACACCTGATAAGTATGCTCCTAGAAAAAGTTGTGTGCATTGTAAAAGTGTTAATCATCTATCTGCTAACTGCAAGTCTGTTAAGAATGCTCCCATGCCTTTAACTCCTTCCATGCCTAACATGTCTATATCACCTCTGCATACTATGCCTGTTATGTCTCAACAGAATCCTCATGCACATTTTGCAAACATGCCATATGTTAATAATCCTTATTTTGTTGCATTCAGTATACCTCAAATGCCATACAACATGCCTATGTGGAATAATATGTTTGCACAATCAATGCCTTATCAAATTCAACCAAATGTGCTAAATGATTCTGTGACTAACTCTACACTTCAACCAACTACATCTGAGACCAAGGTTGATCCAAAGTTACCTAAGTCAAAAGATGCAGGAGGTATGAAGTCTAGGAAAAAGACTAACTAGGCTGGACCCAAGGAAACTTGGGTACCAAAATCAACTTGATTTGATTTTGTTGTATGCAGGGAAAAAGAAGGAATCTATGGTACTTGGACAATGGTTGTTCAAGGCACATGACAGGAGATTTCACCCTGCTCACAGAGTTCAAGGAGAGAGCTGACCCTAGCATAACCTTTGGAGATGACGGCAAAGGGTTCACTATGGGATATGGCTTAATCTCAAAAGAAAATATCATCATTGATGAAGTTGCATTAGTTGATGGTCTCAAACACCATCTATTGAGCATCAGTCAACTATGTGACAGAGGGAATACTGTTTCCTTCAATTCTGAAGCCTGTGTTGTCACAAGTAAGAAGGACAACAAAGTGGTTCTAACTGGAGTTAGAAAAGGGAATGTGTACTTGGCTGACTTCAACTCTACAGATGCAGAATCAATTACTTGTCTTTTCAACAAAGCAAGTCCAGATGAAAGTTGGCTATGGCACAAGAAGCTGTCCCATTTGAATTTCAAGACAATGAATGATCTAGTCAAAAAGGACTTAGTTAGAGGAATGCCTCTAGTGGAATTCTCAAGGGATGGACTGTGTGATGCTTGTCAGAAAGGAAAGCAAAAGAGAGCATCATTCAGTAAAAAGCTTGAATCAGCAATTGATGAATCATTACAACTGCTACACATGGATCTTTTTGGACCAGTCAATGTATTGTCAATTTCAAGGAAAAGATATTGTCTAGTGATTGTAGATGACTTCTCTAAGTTTTCATGGACCTACTTTCTTGGATCAAAGGATGAAGCTAGTGAAATCATTATCAATCACATCAAGCAAGTCAACAATCTTACAGATTTCAAAGTAAGGAATATCAGGAGTGACAATGGAACTGAGTTCAGGAATTCTACCATGAGGTTGTTCTGTGAAGAAAATGGGATCATGCATGAGTTCTCAGCTCCAAGGACTCCACAACAAAATGGTGTGGTGGAAAGAAAGAACAGATCACTAATTGAAGCTGCAAGAACAATGCTTGAAGAGTCAAAACTCCCAACATATTTTTGGACTGAGGCTGTTAACTGTGCATGTTACACTCAGAATATTTCTCTAATCAATCAGGCAAAAGGCATGACTCCCTATCAATTGTTCAAGAGAAGAAAACCAACTTTAAACTTTCTTCACGTCTTTGGTTGCAAATGCTACATTCTAAGGAATCAACCTGATCACAAAGGGAAGTTTGATGCAAAGGCTGATGAAGGAATATTTGTTGGTTATTCTGCTGGAAAATCATATAGGGTCTACAATCTAAGAACCAACATTGTTATGGAATTTGTGCATGTTGTGTTTGATGATAAAAAGATTGATGGACTAACAGATGAGGGACATCATGAAGGACTCAAATTTGACAACATTGAGATATATTGTGATGATAGTGAAGATGAGAATGATGGAGAAGACACCTCGAAAAGAATTCAAAATCTGCCTTTGGATAATGCACAAAATGCTGCATCAGTTGAAAGTCATAATCCAGCATCCGTTGATAGAAGTAATGCAGTATCCGTTGAAAGACAAAGTGCATCATCCGTTGAAGTACATAATGAAGCATCCGTTGATCATAGTCTATCAACGGATAATCAATTCACTTCATCAGTTGATAGAACTCCCAGTTCCTTTCAAAGGATCAGTAACTCAGGGGGAGTTTCAACCAATCAACATTCTATCTCACATCATGATAATACTGAGGCAACCTCATCTAGAGCTAATCTACCACCTCAAAGAAAATGAACCAAGAATCATCCTTTTGAATTGATCATTGGTGATGCAACATCTAAGGTGCAGACTAGAAGGGCTACTCAAGACGAATGTCTATACAGTAGTATTCTATCACAGGAGGAACCTAAGAGAGTGGAAGAAGCTCTATTGGATCCAGATTAGATTTTAGCAATGCAAGAGGAGCTAAACCAATTTGAGAGGAACAAGGTATGGAAGCTGGTACCCAAGCCAAAGAACAAGAGCTCTATTGACACAAAATGGGTATTCAGGAACAAGATGGATGAAAATGGCATTGTCATAAGGAATAAAGCCAGATTGGTTGCCAAGGGCTATTCTCAACAAGAGGGAATAGATTTTGATGAGACATTTGCTCCAGTTGCAAGACTTGAAGCCATCAGAATCTTTCTAGCCTATGCAGCCCATGCCAATTTCAAAGTCTATCAAATGGATGTCAAGAGTGCATTTCTGAATGGAGAATTGGAGGAAGAAGTTTATGTAAGCCAACCTCCAGGATTTGAAGATCCAAATTTTCCAGACTATGTGTATTATCTGTTGAAAGCACTCTATGGACTAAAGCAAGCACCTAGAGCCTGGTATGAGACTTTGTCAAAATTTCTTCTAGATAATTACTTCACAAGAGGTACTGTTGACAAAACTCTTTTCTTTAGAAATGTTAATGGCTCTACAATACTTGTTCAAATTTATGTAGATGATATTATATTTGGTTCTACAGATGATAAGCTTTGTAAAAAGTTTGCTAAGTTAATGCAAAGTAAATATGAAATGAGCATGATGGGAGAGCTAACTTATTTTCTTGGTTTACAAATTAAACAAGTTAGTGGTGGAATTTTCATTAGTCAAACTAAATATAGTTATGATCTTTTATAGAAGTTTGACTTAATGGATTGTTAATCTGCAAAAACTCCCATGCCCACTGCCACCAAGCTTGAATTAAACAAGGCTGAAAAGTCTGTGGACATTACAAGTTATAGAGGCATGGTTGACTCACTTCTATATTTAACTGCTAGTAGACCTGATATAATGTTTTCTACATGTCTCTGTGCTAGATATAATGTTCATCTGCAAAAACTCCCATGGCTACTGCCACCAAGCTTGAATTAAACAAGGCTGAAAAGTCTGTGGACATTACAAGTTATAGAGGCATGGTTGGCTCACTTCTATATTTAACTGCTAGTAGACCTGATATAATGTTTTCTACATGTCTCTGTGCTAGAAATAAGTTTAGTATTGTAGAACATTTCAGTTTCTGTATTTAAGTTATAATTCTTAGATGATTGTGAGAAATTATAAGTTATGTTGACTACTAGTGGATATGCAAATAGGAGGGCTTATTGTAAATATTTCATGCCTTGTAATTTTGTATAAGTGAAGTAGTATCAACAGATGAATTAAAGGCCTTCAACGGATGAGAAACAAAGATTCAACGGATGTCTCTAAAGCTTCAACGGATAACATCCATCAACGGATAACATCCATCAACGGATGAGTGCATCAACGGATAAAGCGTCAACTGCTAATGCATCAACGGATAAAGCCATCAACGGATGAAAGCTTCAACGGATGCTCAGTTCAATAGCAGTTGATAGTGACAATTCATAAGCTGACAGAGGCACATGGGTTGACAGAGACAAATTGAAATGTGGTAGCCTCTTGGAGGAATCAAGAAAATGCAGCATTTCCATTCTGGAGCAAACAAGGAAGTATTCAAAGATTCACAGATTATCCTATATCGCATTGGATAGAGAAATGAAGAAGAAACATGTGAAGAATCTTTTTAATTGTATTTGTACTTTTGTCTTCACTTGTAAACTTGGTGATATATAAACCAAGTTGCAACTAGTAATTAGATGGTGAATTTTCCAGAGCTGTTTAGAAAAACATAGAGAGAAAATCATCTAGTTTGTACTAGGACGCAGCTGTGATCAATTCTTTTGAATCACAAATTTTCTGAAATACACATCTCTGGTAGAACAACAAATCCACCAGAAAAGTTTTTAAAGCCTTTGTGTTCTTTATATTTGTGTTTTGAATATATATCCGTCTGCAACTGCCCAAAGCAATTCACACACAAATGTTCATCAAAACACTTAGCCTTTGAAACAGCTCAAAACTTAAAAAAGTTTTGAGATTTACATTCAACCCCCGTTCTGTAAATCTCATTGTTAGTTCCTTGGGAATAACATATGTTTCTACCAATTCTCTACATAGAAATTTTATCCCCGTTTCGCAACCATTTTCTTAACATTATCCATCACAATAATGGCAACCACCTCTCTACTCTTTATTTTTCTTTACACATGAAACCAGGTTTCTATTTGTATTTTGATGTGTCTTTGATTCATCATATTTAAATCTGATTTCAAAGTTTAGCAATAACACCAGTTTTCGCCAAGGCTGAACAAATCGAATCCGCCTTGCCCGTTCGAGTCACTGTATAATGCATTAATTAAAGTAATTTAGAAGTAATCAGAAAAAGTACTCACTACTCATTTAACTAATTGGATATATTAAAAAAATAATCTTTTATAGAGAATTCTGTTACTGAGATTGCCGGAGGAAATTTCCTGAGGTGATGCATTGGAGCAGCACTGTACTGTCTTATTAGGTAGCCTCTCTCTCCGTAATTAACGTGGAATCTTAGCAGAAACCAGAGTAATATATCACCAACGACTGATGTAAATCTAATTTATATATCAAATTATTAATTAAAAGGATGAGTTATGGTACTAATCGGTTTTAATATTCACCAAACATGGATATATGTTATCGCAAAAAGTAGGATGCTAACTAAAATGTTTTAATCTTACAAAAAAACTAAAACGTTTTAATATTAATTTTCCGTCATTTTAATATTAAAAATTTAAACTTTAAAAATCATATAATAATTTATAGAAATTATTAATATTTGTCAATCCATTATATAAAAAGTGGTTCATATCTAAATGGGAAAAAAAGAGAAAAAATTCTCATGTCGGAGTAAGTTTAATAGTTATGAAATAATTTGATTATTCTTTTAAAAAAATTAATAAAAAGGCATTGAGAAAATATATATAACATAATAAAAGTATAATGCAATGATAGATATTTTAATAATAAGCTAATATGTTTAAAGTTAAACGAGAGGCTGAGATGCTTAATTTTTGTAGTGGTACAACACGTACAGTGCTGTTTTAATAAATTGCCTCAGAAAACTTTTCCAAAAAGATTATTCTCTTTTTTATAATTAATAAATATATTCATACCACATAAATTCAATTTATAATTGTAAAGTCAGTAATTATTACTCCCTCCGTCCCACCTATTTCTTTACAGTTTTTTTCTCATACTTGGCAAACATTTTAAGGCTACTATAAGGTATATATTCATATTTTAAAAAAAAAAAATATTTTTGTAAAAAAAATTGAACAATATATCTTTATTTAGAAGAAGAAAAAATTAAAAAAAAAATTAAGCAATTACATTTTATAAGAGTCTTAAAGTGCGTGCCGAGCCCCCGTCCCCAATGTAAAGAATTGGGTGGTACGGAGGGAGTATAGTTTATGAACAATATTCTAGTTTTTTAAGTATGGCTATCAACTACTAGTATACATTACAAATTAACAAACCGTAAAACCATAGTAACTATTATAGTTTATGAATAGCACCCTACTTTTTGAAGTATAACTATCTTCTAACTATATGCATTACACATTAACGCAATTAAAAGACTGAATAACTTCTAAATTTGATAATACAATCAGCAATAAATAATTACAGTGTTCATATTACATGCTTATTTTGGGTTTTTTTATAAACAGTAATATAATTTTGAAGTATAACTACTTTCTATTTGTTAACATTACAAGTGAAAAGTGAAAGACTGATTAACTTGTAGGTTTGTATGTTACCCCAATTCAGGTACGAATGTTGGACACGAATGCGAAACTAAGAGTCGGATTCGTAGTTTCACCATAATTAGGATTCGTGTATGGGGATCCAAAGTTGGACACGGATGCGCGGACTCGGCTTGTTAAGCTTAGGACAAGTAAAACTTTATATGGATTGTCATACATTCTTAAAAATAGTGTTACTACCATAAAACATAAAACATATACACTTAATTATGTATGTTAAACTGTAGTATAATATCAAAAGAATAACATGGAAACAAGTCACAAGTCACTCATAGACCGTTCTCTATAAGTTGCAACGAGACTTAATTTTCATTTTAAACTAGGATGCTACAAGGTGAAGTGTCCAATTTTAGTAAGAAGGATCCAATCAGATCCCATACCCACCACCCAAGTCATGTCTTGTGGACACGGGTAAAAGGACAAAAATGGAGATTTCGAGTAACGGAGTTTGATATCACAATCAGCAATAAATTATAAACGTGATTATACTCAGTTTGGGCTTTGTTAAGACCATTTAGATATTAAAAAAAACATAACCATTTCAAAAACCAATTTGTAGCAAAACTGAATTTCTTACTGATTAGTTAGTTAACACTAACTGATATCAAGGATTTACTTTTCTGTAAGTATTTACTTAAAACTAATTTCAGTTAAAATTTGTGAAAAGGAAATTTGAACTTTTGGAATGTGCAAAAGTGCAAGTATCTCCATATCAAATACAATATACAAGTGTCCCAGACACAAGGATAGGTTGGGTAGCCTAAGTATCCCTGCTTCCTAGGTTGTCATGTGATTTCCAATTACTTACCAAGTACTTCCAATGTTCACAAAACTGCTTTTAGAACTCCATTACACTAGATTTGCTCTTAGACATTTATCTGAATAAAATTATTTCTTTCACTACAACAGGCATATTACCACAAGCATGTATGTTTATTAAATCTATAATATAGCCTAATGACCAACCTCATTTTTAGCAGCCACATCTCTCTTGCTACCTTGAACTGGCCTCAATGCAATCTCCAAATAGTCACGAGGTGTTATTCTCCTATTATCCTCCACCAAATCTAGATAGAAGTCCTGCAATTATATATGTAAATAGATTAAAAAATAGTAAGAGGGATCAACTCAGTAATTAAAATGCAAAATGAGTCATGACGACCATCAATTTAGATAAACAAAAAAACTAACAAAAGTGGTGTTGGGGGGGATGGGTGTGTTTGTATATGATGTACATATATACAAACAGCATTACCCTTAGAAGCCAGACAAATATAGGAGAGAACTGGCCAATCTCAGAAGCAGTACTTTTTTCCCCAGAGGCTCTAACACGTATACGTTTACTCATTTCAGTCACGAGGGAAAGACGATCAAGAGAAGCTTCATCAATTCCACCGATCTGGGAAAGATAAACTTTGTATTAGCACATGAACAAAAGATAGATCCCAAAATTTAGAATACAAATAATACAAATGCCTGTAACTTTTTCCAACCTGGTTGTATATGAACATGCTCGATAATAGGACAGCTAGTGAAAAAATTTGTGTGCTGTAAGTTCCCTGCAACAGAATCCAAGGGAAAAAAGAAAGAAACACAATTATATAAAAGAATTGTAAAAGAAAAGGAAACTTCAGTAAGTAATTAAACAGGGTGAAACAGAGATCAAGCTAGGTAGTTGCAACCACTATGGGAATACACAGCCACATACTAATAGAGAACTGGCAACAACCAAATAACTTATTTGGGATAAAAGAAAGCCTGGAAACGAAAACAAACAAAAATAATGATAATATGGTAATCACAGCCAAATATTGTAAAAGCTAACCGTTTGATCGTACGCATCAATCCCTTCACTATCTAAAAGCATCAGGTTGTATACGGTGCCATCAAGAGCAGTCCTTCTAAGAGGAGTGCTCCACAGCCAAAGGCCTTTCGTACATGGTCGGTGAGTTGACGCCACCTGGAACCCACTACTCCTTCCAAGAAGCTACAACACATAAATTGCATGAGCACCGTTGGTAATCGGAATACAATTAAAATTTTCCAAGATTCAAAAAATATGTATGCATATATGCTTTTGTTGTTCATTATTAAATGTTCTTAAGAGTAATGACATATCTGAAAATATTACCTGTATCATTAAACTCTGTATATACATAAACATAAAACAGTAATAGCTCCTGAAGTGGCCATGCATTGTATCATAAAACACCCAAACTATAACAAGCAAACAAAAGAATACTGTAGATAACATCTCTGTTACTCGCACCCTTTATGTTAACTCGCCTTTACATCAAGACCATGCTTGTCAAGTCGATAAGTCGAGCCTAGGCGCTCGAGTACCTTCAAACTCACTAGTCGACAAGTCGCCCGACTAGTCGTAAAAAGTCGATAAATAATCGATAAATAGTCGACATACATATATTTAGAGCAACTATAATATATGACATAAACAAACACATATCAACTTCATAATTTAAATAAAACTAATAGATAATAAGTTTTAGTACCCAAAGTCAAAACAACTAAAAACACAATAATGCATCAAAGAGTGAAATAAACTAAACAAAGACAATTATGCATCAATAATGATCCATCTCAGAAAGAAATAAAGAAATATATTTGAGATAAAATAAATTTGAGGTAAATAAACTAAACAACACAATTATGAATTCAAGCTACAAATGGGAGTTGTTTTTTTTAAGATTTTGAGGTAAAATTTTAAAATGAAGAAATAAATTTGAAACTGTAAAATTTTTAAAATAAAGAAATAAATTTTAAAATAAAGAAATAAATAAGAATAAAATAAAAAGGGAAACCAGAGCCATATACCCTGATTGTAAAAATACATAAGAATAATAATTTTAAAACAAAAATAATAAAACTTTTGAAATAGAAAGTAAAAGTAACGTATGTATATATACACTGATTGTGTGTATATATAGTCAACGTGGGGAACAAACAGAACAAAAAGAGAACGAAAAAGTGAGAGATGAAAAAGGAGATTGGAGAAAAAAGAAGAGAGGTTAGATGAAGAAGAAGAGAGAAGAAGAAGAGATAAAGAACATACCTGAGAAACCAGAGCCGCCGGAGAGACGCCGGAGATAGATCGGAGCCGCCGGAGATAAATCAAATAGAGATGAAGTCGCGATGTTATGAGATGATTGATGAGGCTTTAGGTTTCGATTAAAAAAGACGTAAGTTTTATTAAAAAAAATGCCTAATTTTTATGATTCGGGTCGGGTATTTAATTGGGTTTTGGGCCGGGTACCGGGTCGGACCCGGGTAAAACCCATGGACGACAGATTGGACAAGTCGAGGCCCGACTTCATTTTGTATGTCGACTCGTCGACTACTCGTCGACTAGTCGTTGACTAGTCGTCGACTTGACAACCATGATCAAGACACAGTGATTATCGAAATTATGTCACTTTCTTATTGGGATAAATATCAAAGTTCCCTCGTTTCATCAAAATATATCAAATTCATCATTCATTCCAAAAATGACTCAACTTAGTAACTATATTGAAATTTTGTTTCAAATTAGTCACTAAAGTTGAAATATTGCATCTATTCAATCATCAGCAGATGATCTTCTTGATATAAATTTGATACATTTGGATGAAACGCGTGATGATTTTGATATTTGTCCTCTTTCTTAGTATCAAAATTATGGTTTTACACTTTTACTACT
This sequence comes from Apium graveolens, assembly GCF_009905375.1. Taxonomy (NCBI): domain Eukaryota; kingdom Viridiplantae; phylum Streptophyta; class Magnoliopsida; order Apiales; family Apiaceae; genus Apium; species Apium graveolens. The sequence continues at coordinate 112,925,405 of NC_133651.1, read as the reverse complement.
ATAAAAAGACATGTAATTGTCATATAATTATCACAGTTTAAGTTTTATGAGTTAAAAACGGTTAAAACCTCTAAAGGTTATTTGTCTCTCAACCAATCAGTGTACACATGGACTTACTCCTATCTTCATACAGCATCATCATCATAACAAATATGTATTCTTTATCGCCTTGCTCTCAACGAGTTAAACTGTTCCTAATAGAGAAGAATAGTACAACAAAAACTGGAACTATAAATAGAAAAGTCACAATGTCTCCATAACACCACATATTGTTTTCAAAGAAGCTGATCAATAATACTTACAAAACAGAACTTTCAAAACCTAATTAATTAAATTTGTAATCCGCAAAACCCTAAAACTAAATCAGTATCCAGACCAAAAATTTAAACACACCGCAAACCTAACATAGATCCTACATGTTAATATATTGGTACATAACAACAAAGTCAGAGAGCTCGCAATTCAACTTCACCAATTCTAATTCCAAAACCCTACCCTAACACACCTCAATTCAAACACTGATCCTACCAACTTCAAGTCTCAAAGTCGCGTACACGAGTCTAAAATTCAAATTTCTGTAACTCAGCTTGACCAATTTCAAAACCTAAACCCTAATTCCGATTAAACAAACAATAAAAAACACGAAACCGAGTAATGGAAAGGGGCAATGAACCTGATTGAGAATGAAGCTCTTGCCCTGACGAGCCCGACCGCAAACAGAAACAACGCCAACAGGCTCCTTGAGAAGCTGAAGCACAGCAACAGCCTCCGGATCCATCTTGAACTTGCCATTCTCGTCACAGTAAACCAGACGGATCGCTCTCGGAGGACCCGACGGAACAGGCGGTGTGGCAGTGTAAGGTGAGTAAGGCGCTGGCTCCGGCGAAGGAGTCGCCGCCGGTGATTCCTCGCCTGAGCCTCTGCTAAAGAACCTTCTCATTTTTTTTAGTGTATGTTGTGTGTGTGTTCAGAGGGGTTTAAAGCAGGAGAAAAAAGACGTGCGAGTTGGCTTTTGCAGGGAGTGTTTGTGATTAAAAAAGAAGAGCGGACAGCCGTTTAAATTTAAAGAAATTAGGGGTATATGGTGTGATGAATATCTTTAATTTAAAATATTTTAAATTAATAATTTAAATTTAATTAAATATATAATTTTATTATTATTTTAATATATTTTTTATTCATATATTTAATTTGAAATTAAATAATTATATTTAAATACTTATATATAAATTAAAATAATAATTATAAAGTTGATTCTCATATCGATCTCTCAAATCTATCTCCCCACCTCCCCTTGCATATGAAAAACCTATATTTTGGGATTTGAGGAATGAGTATTAAATTTTTTTTCTAAACCAAACACCAGCTGTGTTGAAATGACTGAAATACATACCTGATTTCAGAATTTGGCGAATCAAACGACCCCTTAAAAGTTGGGTGTTGCTATGTAGTAAATTTTTATTTCATGCAGTAACGAGTTATTACTAATATATCCTCGCACATAGTAAATGTCCATGTACCTTGTTAAATGACGTTGGACCAATTATATTCTATATATAATTCAAGTAAGTGAATTTTGGTGATATAATTTGGACGTCACGGTAAAGTAGTAATTTATTTTGAAAAAAAACAAAGCTGGGAAGCAGTGTTATGCGCGTAGCGCAGGGCTGTAAATGGATTGAATATGTCTTAATTCATATCTTGATCCATTTAATTTTACTGGATTCGGATCCGAATCGGATTTTAGTCAAATTTTTTATAGTTCGGTCCATATCCGGATCCGTTAGGATCACAGATCACGTATCGGAGTTTCGATTCGTTAATATTTTTAAAAAGAAAAACTGAAATGCTGTACCCCAAGAGCGAGTGGGCCAATTTATCAAACTTTCAAGTATGAATTATATCCTATATATAACTGGAGTAAGGGAGTTTTGGTGGTACGATTTGGTCGTCACGCATGTGGGTTGCACATGCTAAATTAAAACTATAATATAGATTATATTTATTTCATATATTCTATTATTTTACTATAATATCTAATAATTTGCATAACAAATACAATAGACAATTATTTAAAAAATTGAAATATAATTATATATTCTTAAATGATATAAAATAATATTAAAAATATTATATTATATGAGTAAAATTCTATGGAGTCCACCTTTTAATTGGAGTCCTCGAAGTCCATCTATGTTCTGCAAATAAAATATCTTTTAAAACGTGTTATCTTGCAAAACATGTTTCACAAATATCATTAGTTCAATAAAATCATGCAAATCTCATATATTTATAAGTACAATATGTATGTTCTGTAACATGAACATTTATGTTCTGCAAACTAAGCATGTTTTGTAGAATAATATATTTTGCAACATTCTACTTGTAAAATCTATGCAATCTGCAAGATTTCTAATAAAATTGTGATATTTGTAGAATATCATTCGAAAAATAATACGTTTTGCAACAATTTAAGCTATAATTTACTTGCAGAACATATATATGGACTTCAAGAACTCCAAGTAAATAGGGGACTCCATAAAACCTAACTCTATATATTATATATATAATCTTAATAAAAATAAATATAAGTAATAGTTAACAAATCATTTATAATCGGGTTAAAGTTGTATCATTTTTCTTAAAAATATTGGAGTGGGTAAGTTTGATTTAAAATATTTTTGAATAGATAATTTTCATTTGTAACAACAACATTTAGATTATATTTAGGTATACATATTACATTGTTTTGTTTCATTTTGTAAAAAGAGAAAATTACGGATTGTATTTTAAAAAATTTAGAGCACACATGAATCCTCTAAAACATAATGTTAGGAATATGTTGTAGGCTTGATGATATTCTACCAAAACACCTTAGTAGATTTAATTAAGTGAAATTGTAGCTTTCAACGGATAATCTTACTCTATCATCAGTTGAAAGATTAGCTTATGTTTAAATAAGTTTTTGTAGCACAATCCTGTATACTGTAATGTCTTGAAGGATTAGAAGTTGTAGGATATTCTAAATCATGCTGGCTACTAGAATGATATGCAAAATAGGTTGGCTAATTGTAAATATTAGATGTCTTGTAATCTTGCATAAATGAAATTAAGTCAATTGATATGAAAATACTTTCAACGGATGTTTCTACAAGGCTTCAACGGATGACCCAAGTTCCAATCAAAGGATGATCTAGAAGAGTCTCGACGGATAATCAACAGAGTCTCGACGGATAACAAATTAAAATAGGAGTTGATAGTGACTTGACAGTCACATGGGTTGATTGAATACAAAATGAATATGGCAGCCTGTAATTAGGATTATGAATATCAAGAAGCATTTCCATTTTCATGCAAAACAGGGACGTTCAAAGATGTCATATCTATTTGGATTTTATTGGACAGAGAAATGAAGGAGCATGTGACTAGACCTAGATAATAGACTTATATTTTATTTTACTACACATGTAAATTGGTGATATATAAACCAAGCGTAGCAAAGAGTTAATAATTAATTGACGCAGTCAAAAAGAAGCAAGAACAAGAGAGCATTTGTAAGTTGTATCTTTTAGATTTCTCAAGTTTTAGTTTGTGAGAACTCTTGTAAGCAGCTGTTTGCTTTTGCATCATAGAGATCTTCTACATCTATATATATCTCTGGTGGAAATAACAATCCACCAAGAAGTCTTAAACATCCTTGTTTTTTTACTTTATATTTGAATACTCGGGTATTTCTTAACCGCAACCTATTCAAACTTTGTTATATTTATATTTTTAAGAAGTTTTAAAATAAAAAAGAAGCCAGAATTCCATTAAACCCCCCTTCTGTAATTCTGTAGTTAGATTGTTTGGGAATAACAATTGGTATCAGAACAAGCTCTTGACACACTAAGATTTTAAAGATCTAAACAACTAACAACATGAGTACGAACGATGTTGGAGTGAAGATCCCTTTTCTGGATAAAGACAATTATCACTACTGGAAGGTGATAATGCACCTGCATCTCCTCTCTCAAGATGAAAGGTATGTTGATTGCATTGAGAAATATCCCCATGTTCCTCGAAGAGCTGCTACAGATGTTGATGGAGCTGCAGACAATGAGAAAAACATTCCAAAGTCACAATCAGAATGGACATATAAAGATATTGAGCAAGTACACAAAGATAAAAAGGCTATGAACATTCTGTCCAATGGTCCTGATGGAGATATGTTTGACAATGTCATCAACTGTAAAACTGCTAAAGATATTTGGGATACAATTCAGATCATATGTGATGGAACTGAATAAGTGAGGGAAAATAAGATGCAACTTTTAATTCAGTAGTATGAACACTTTCATTGTGATGACAATGAATCCTTAAGTGATATTTTTAGTAGGTTCCAAAAACTACTAAATGTACTGAAGATGCATGGAAGAGTCTATCAGACAAAAGATTCAAACCTGAAATTTCTTAGATCTCTACCAAAGAAATGGAAGCTTATGTCTGTCTCTCTAAGAAATTCTCAAGATTAAAAGGAGTTTACTTTGGAGAGACTGTATGGAATTCTAAAAATTTATGAGCTTGAGTTGGAACAAGATGAGCAGATAGAGAAAGGAAGGAAGAAGGGAGGATCTATAGCACTGGTAGCCGAACAAGAGAGAGTTAAAGAGATGAAGGTTAAAATTGTGGAATCTTCACCAAACTCTAGGGTTTGTGAAGGCAAAGGAAAAAGACTAGTAGCTGAGCATGAAGATTATCTCAATTAGGATGAAATGGAGGACATAGATGAACATCTAGCTTTCCTATCAAGAAGGTTTGCCAAGCTCAATTTCAAAAAGAATTTTGGAGCAGCCAATCCAAATAGAAACATGGTGGATAAATCCAAATTCAAATGTTTTAAATGTGGCTTGAGTGGTCATTTTGCAAGTGAATGTAGAAAGCCTGATTCTGAGAAAAAGAAGTTTGAGTCTGTGGATTACAAAAATAAGTACTTTGAATTGCTCAAACAAAAGGAAAGGGCTATCCTGACTCAAGAAAATGATTGGGTAACTGATGGGGTAGATGAAGATGAAGAAACAAGTTATGTCAATCTAGCTCTAATGGAAAAATCAGATGAAGCAGAAGTCAGTTCTTCAAGCAATCAAGTAATCACTACTAATCTAGCACACCTTTCTGAAGATGAGTGTAATGATGTTATAAATGATATGTCAACAGAATTATATCACTTGTGTGTTACACTTAATCACTCACTAAAGAAAACACAAAAATTAAGGAAAATAATATATTTTTATGTGAGAGGAATATTGTATTAGAAACTCAATTTGTTGAGTTTGAGAAACTGAAGATAGAATGTAGATATGCTAAAGAGTAACTGACTGAATCCTTAAAGAAAAAGTAGATTTTAAGAAAGCGGCTTGAACGAGAGCAAGAGGTAATCAAGGCTTGGAAGTCATCAAGAGATGTTCATACCCAAATTGCTAAGGTTTAAGGTATAGAATCATTCTGTGAAGAAGCCTGGAAAAAAGAGTAAGGAGAAACTGGATCATATTTTGGTAGAAGGATTTTCAACGGATGTGAATTCAACGAATAATGAAGATTATTCGTCGAAAGACAAAAGAAATTATCCGTCGAAAGACAAGGAACCACATCCGTCGATTGAAAAGAAACTAATTAGCAAAGCCAAGCTAGCTAAACTATATGAGAAATATGGATCAGTTTCCTAAAACTTTGTTACATGAGAATCAAGTCAAGTCAAGAAGAACAAAAGAGTTAGTGTGGGACATCTGTCAATGAAGCAACTGAATGATAGATTGGAGAAAATTGAGGTTAAGGCAGACTCCAAAAGGAAAAATAACAGAAATGGGAAAGTGGGAATTAACAAATATAACAACTACACACCTGATAAATATGCAACTAGAAAAATCTATGTTAAGTGTGGTAGTGTTAATCATTTGTCTGTTAATTGCAAATCTGATATACATGCACCCATGTATGCACCTCCCTCATTTCCCAACATACCCACAATGCCTATGAATGTTATGCCTGCACAAAATTTGAATGCACAATTTTCTAATATGTCATTTGCATAAAATCCTTACTATGCTGCATTCAGCATGCCTCAAATGCCATTTAGCATGTCATACTAGAATAACATGTTTGCACATAATATGTCATTTCATGTTAACCAACATGTGCATGATAATCATGCAATAATGAATGGTTTTCAAAGCCCTACTCTAATGACCAAGGTTGAATCTCAATCACCTAACTCAAATGAGGACAAGCCTAAGAAACCTAAAAAGAAGGCTAACAAGGAGGGACCCAAGGAAATTTGGGTACCAAAATCGACTTGATTTGATTTTGATTTGTGCGGGGAAATAAAAAGTATCTTTGGTATTTGGATAGTGGTTGCTCAAGGCACATGAATGGAGATTCTACCCTGCTCACTGAGTTTAAGGAGGGACCTGGACCGAGTCTTACTTTTGGAGATGATGTCAAAGGATATATTGTGGGATATGGCTTGATTTCCAAAGAAAATGTCATCATTAAAGAAGTTTGCTCTAGTGGATGGACTCAAACACAATCTTTTAAGCGTTAATCAGCTATGTGACAAGGGAAACTCAGCAACATTCAACTCAGAAGTCTGTGTTGTTACAAACAAAAAGAACAACAAAGTGGTTCTCACTGGAGTGAGAAAAGGAAATGTGTATCTAGCTGACTTCAACTCATCAAGTGCAAATTCTGTTACTTGTATATTCAGCAAAGCAAGTCAAGATGAAAGTTGGTTATGGCACAAGGAATTGTCTCATCTGAACTTCAAGAGTATGAATGAATTAGTCAGGAAAGATCTTGTAAGAGGCATTCCTCAAGTTGAGTTCTCAAAGGATGGACTGTGTGATGCCTGTCAGAAAGGAAAACAAATTAAGGCATCATTCAAAAAGAAGCTTGAATCTACAATTGGCAAACCTAAAAATTCTGGGGATGAACAGATTGAAAGTGTTTGAAGTTTCCAACTTTAGGGGCCACAGGTTGTTGCAAAAGCTGAGCAAGTCTTCTCATCATAGTGGTTTCTGGGTTTACTTCTGGGTCTTAGGTTGGAATTTCTTCTTCTTGGTGATCTGATGAGTTGGCCATTTCTTACAAACCTGATTGAGCAATTATTTAGCAATACGATAGCATGGCATATATAACAACATTTTATTATGGAATCTCTTTTGCGGGTTTTAAGCTATACCCAATTTTGCACATGCAATCCTATTACTACATAATTCTCATATCAGTATTTTTCTCATGGCACAGGATAGGGTATTACGAAATTTTAAACATGGTTGTATGAAAACATGGTATTCAGAACAGTTTATGCAAATCTTTAGGGTGCACGATAGAAAACAAGATATATAATGGATTTATCAAACAAAGGGGTACATAAATAAAAGTATGGTTATCACAAGTTCAGGAATTAGGTACGATAACAGGGTTAAATAGAGGAAAAACTGGAAAATATCCCCCTATCTACCCCTAACTTCTAATAACTACTACAAAGTTCCGAAATACAATACAACAAATGAAAAATGGATCCTGATATCTGACCAAGTATCCCAAAGCCTACCGGCGCTGAAAACAACTACGGGCTCAACCAACAGTCCCGCCTAACAACTAATCATCTAGAATCTCTCTCAACACAACCAACATCCAGTGAATGATCTTATGTAGCCTCCGGGCCTCAGCATCAGCATCACTAGTGGATGGTCCCTCATCTAATCTCCTCCAGGCAACCTGCTCCACCATCTTAACCCGAACTCGCCACTCATCATCCATAACTGAAGTGTCTGCCTAGACTCTCGAGCTAGCCTATCCACCAAAGCTCCCAACTCAGGAATACGGGAGTAAACAAAGTCTCGGTCCTGGGCTAACTTGCCACCAACACTGACATGTAAAGTCTTAGGCATCTCAGACTCTGGCTCAGGGGCAGGGGTCTCTGAATTTGGCCTCAAGGGTGAAATCTGCATAGGGATCTCACTACTCTCAGAATGATCCTCCTCCAGATCTGAACTAACATACACAGGCTCCTCCGGAGAGGGTGGAATGGGGTCCACTGGGGTACCGGTCAAACTAATCTCGGAATCTGAATCACTACCACTACTGGGATCCTGAGAGAAAACACAAAACAGCAACCAAGAAACAACGTTAGGGTTAAATAAAGCTTCCAGCTAACTCACACCCTAACTCTAGTTTCCACCTTAGCTAATACACACTTTTCCTTAGACTATACCTAATAGTCTAACTCAACTCTATATGAGTCGAACTCTCTCGTGATATAAATATATACCCAAAATACCCTTTTTAATCCTAACTTGTCTCAGGGACTAGATCTTGTAGCTCTGATACCAACTTGTGACGCCCTCAATCTCGGGGTTAGGAAATGAGGATCCACACACCTTTAATCTAATAATTAAATAAGCATAAACCCCGATTAACTACTAACAGGATCAAACAGGATAAAGTATGAGACAAGATTAAAACTACCAATCATAAAATATAACTTACAACCCCAAAATAATATTAAATATACATAGTCGATCCCGGCTTGGAACCGAGAGATAACCCATTGTATCTTTACAACTCTCTGGATAAGCGCTTGCTCACTCAAAAACATCACTACCTGCTCTGGCAACCGGAAGCCCTCAACACGATAGGGACCACCAGGTACGCTCTTACGAGCAGTGCGCCTAAGCCTGACCATCTTCTTGCTTAACTGCCATGGTTAGATTAAAATAAAACATATGAGTATAAAACTCAGCAAGTAACTATAAAACAGTTCTACGATATAAAATCCACAATATACTTTACCAATCTCAGGGCATTCTACTTTATCAGTTCTAGGTGGCAGATTTTTATCTTTCGGGTTATGAAAGGGTTATGAAGGAAAAATTTGGGGCTTTTAAGGAACAAGGCTCAAAGCAGGGTGAAAGCCGACATTCATCACAAATCATTAAAGGATCGCAAATGATCTTTCGAATGGAAAGCGAAAATCTTTTTATTATATGGAATCAATTATATGATCAACAGAATAAAAATCAGGGTTCACGAGTTATAAGCTGCACCATATCACAATCAACTCTTTTCAAAGCAAGATATACCATATTCATTTTCAAAGAATCAATTACTAAGTAGGAAATTTCAATTCCCTTTTTAAAAATCGATATGGAACCCTTGATTGGACCACTTTATCTTTCATTTTATTATAATACGGGTGATCAGCCCGTACCGACCTCCATCCGGTCTTTAAGGTACCAAATGGCATAATTTCAGCCTTAAACTGGACTAGCCCCGCTAGCCTCTTACTATGACTGGACTAGTCCCACTAGCCTCTTACGTCCCAATCTAATCCATCAGGAATTCGTTTGGAAAACCTTGAGTTGGAAAAAGTAGGTTTTCTAAATTCATTTTATCATTACCAAGAATATGAAATCATTCGGACTCTTTCAAGTCGAAACTCATTCTTAAATTCAATTTCAAGAAGCCAAAGTTAAGGAAATGAATTCAAGGATATGCAAGGCTCAATTATAAGGATTTTGAATTAATGATAACAAGGTACTCAAGTTAGAAGAATCATAAATGTTTCAAGGATCAATAGGGAAATAAGCAATCAAGGATTGAAACATCATTACAAGGGGTTCGTAAAGGTACTTATAGGGTTTATAGCAGTTCATGGTATAATAAACAATTAGAATAGGGAAAATGGGTTACCAAAGGGTTGAATCAATAGGCTTATCAGTAACAATTTCACAAAATCAAAGACAGGGTATCTCAAATCAATAACAGGGGTTCATTACTTTAACAGTTCAATACTCTACATGGCATGAACAATATCCTCTCTATAACCATTTACACAATTAATTAGAGTTACTTGCCTGAATTCGCTTTCCTGTTTCACGAAGGTTGAACTACTGCCACCTAGTATACCTTTCCCTTTCCTAGCCTGAATGCCCTCACGTTCCGAATCTACAATCTTTGTTTTCATGAAAACTGAATCAAACCACCAAATTCAACTTTGGATTTTTCTCAAAAACCTTGAAGATAGTGACATGCATGTATATATATGGATAGATAAAACAAAATCTCACACAATCATAGTCTTATACTCGAAAGAGGATGAAGAACAAGAGAGAGTTTGAAGAAAGAGAGTACCTCGAGAGTGAGAGAGAGAGAGAAGTCCCGAGAGGGAGAAAGAAAATGAGAGAAAATGAAAGAGAAGAGAGATGCTCGGGTGAAAATAAAGAAAGAGGGGGTGAGGTGAGGTTATATACTACCAAGGGAGGGGTAGTATAGTAATTAGGTTATCTTATTTCCAATTCACTCTTTATTCTTAAAATGAGACAATTTCGATTTGCAAATATCTCTCTCGGAAAAGATGAATTTGATACAAATGATAATTTTAAAATGTGAATCTCGAAATTAGCTTTCCAACCATTACTTATATTAAACTTTTGAGCGTATGGTTGATTTTATATGATTTTTACAAGTTTGTGCTACTAATAGCATTTAGTACATAAAAATCAATTTAAAATGTAACAATCACCAAATAAATCCGTCCATCATTTTTAGAAAGTCTTTAGGATTATTTTGAAGATAACAGAACAACTCTCATACCTTTATCTTACTCAGATAATTTTGTAAAAATGTGTGAAGGTTAAATAAACCTTATTTAAATCAAATAATTCCCTTAAATCCATAAAAATATTAACAGATCATGTAATCATGCATAAAGACAAGCAAGCACATATATGGACACATCACAACTCATGTCTGATCATAAAAATTGTCATTCTTTAATATTATTCCTTTCTACGCGTACCGGTTCACGTGCAGCCTGACGGCCCGACGCTTAGCGTTTCATTTACGCTTCACAATATCGTTATCGACCGACACATCACTAGAACGCATTACTTTACTCAAGCATTTCATTTCACATAATTACACATAATTCATACTTCAAATACTTTAATCCCCTTTTTAGGACGGGTTCCGTTCTTCCTGACGGCCCGACAACACAGCTTAACTCCTAAGCTGACTCTTTAAATTGGAAAGCTTCTAATTACGCTCCTAGGTACTAATATACAATAAGGGCAATTAATCAACACTTAATCACATAATTCATATTTACAGCACATAAATCATACTTTATTCACTTAATTACGTCGCAAAATTCTCGGTCGTCCTAATCTACCTTCCTTAAAAGGATTATGTCCCCATAATCTAGTCTAAGCAAATAGATGGGGATACTTTTCTTGCATTTCACTCTCTAATTCCCAAGTTGATTCTTCCACTAATTGATTTATCCACAATACTCTGACTAGAGGTACAACTTTATTTCTAAGTGTCCTCTCTTTTCGATCTAAGATTCGAACTGGTTGTTCTACAAAAGACAAATCTGGTTGAATTTCCACTGGTTCTAATTCGATCACATGGCTCACATCAACATTATACTTCTTCAGAAGAGATACATGAATTACATTTTGTAGATGTTACATTTGCGGAGGTAGCACCAATTCATATGCCACTTTTCCAACTCATCGCAATACCTCGAATGGTCCAATATACCTAGGACTCAACTTCCCTTTCTTTCCGAATCGGGTTAAACCTTTCCAAGGAGATATCTTTAACAAGACTTTATCTCCAGATTCGAATTGCACATCTTTTCGTTCTCGATTTGCATACTTCGTTTGTCGATCTTGAGCTGCAACTAATCTTTTCCGAATCATTTCTACCTTTTCCTTCATTTGTTGAACTAGCTCTGGGCCAATTAATTTGCGCTCGCCAACCTCGTCCCAATACGTAGGGAACCTATATTTTCATCCATACAACGCTTCATAAGGCGGCATGCCAATACTCGCGTGATAACTGTTATTGTAGGAAAACTCAATTAACGGCAAATGATCGTCCCAATTTCCCTTGAAATCTATTGCACAAGTTCGTAACATATCCTCAATTGTCCGAATTGTCCTTTCACTATATCCGTCCTCCTGCGGATGATATGTCGTACTCATTTTTAGCTTAGTTCCCAAATGATCATGGAATTGTTTCCAAATTTTCGAGTTAAACCTTGGATCTCTATCAAACACGATAGATACAAGAACTCTGTGACGCATCACAATCTCATCCAAATACAATTTGACCAACTTTTCCAACGAAAACCTTTCATTTATCGGCAAGAAATGTGTTGACTTCGTCAACCGATCGATTACTACCCAAATCACATCATGATTAGACTTGGTTTTAGGTAACCCTACCACGAAATCCATAGCAATATGTTCCCATTTCCATTCTGGTATGTCCAGTGGTTGAAGCAATCCACTTGGCCTTTGATGTTCTGCTTTGAATCTTTGACACGTATAACACTTACTTATCCATTCCGCAATTTCTTTTTCATTTTGGGCCACCAATAACTTTCTTTTAAATCCTGGTACATTTTCGTGCTTCCAGGGTGAATTGAAAATCTCGAGTTATGCGCTTCTTGCAAAATCTCGTGCTTTAGTTCCACAATATTAGGTATCCAAATACGTGAATTAACACGATATATCCCTTTCTCATCCTTTTGAGCTTTAATTTCTTCTCCTGATAACTTATCCTTTTCGCGATTCATCACTTGCTCTTGATAACATCGAATCTTTTCCAAAATTTCGGGTTGAAATGACATCGTATATATAGCTTTACCTCCAAATTCTGGAGTCTGCACTTTTATTTCCATCTTTTTGAAATCCTTGATCAAATCTTCCGATGACATTAACATATTCAACCTTTCCTTGCGACTTAGAGCATCTGCTACCACATTTGCCTTTCCAGGATGACGGTTTATCGTATAATCATAATCTTTGATCAATTCTAACCATCTTCTTTGTCTCATATTCAATTCCTTTTGAGTGAAAATATACTTTAAACTCTTATGATCTGTATAAATCTCGCACTTTTCCCCGTATAAATAATGCCTCCAAATCTTAAGGGCAAATACAATTGCTGGCAATTCCAAATCATGCGTGGGATACTTTTGCTCGTGCGGCTTGAGTTGCCTCGACGCATATGCTATTACCTTTCCGTGTTACATTAGAACAAATCCAAGTCCTTTATACGAAGCATCACTAAATATTACAAATTCTCCTTTTTCATCCGGTAACACTAACACTGGGGCGGTTACCAACCTCTTCTTTAACTCTTGAAAGCTTTCTTCGCATTTTTCCTTCCATACAAACTTCTCGTTCTTCCTTGTCAACTTTGTTAATGGAATAACAATCTTAGAGAAATCTTGTACAAACCTTTTGTAGTATCCGGCTAATCCCAGAAACTTCTGACTTCCGTAGGAGTCTTGGGTCTTTCCCAATTCATCACAGCTTCTATCTTGGCCGGGTCTACTTTGATTCCCTCTTTATTAACTACATGACCAAGAAATTGCACTTCCTTTAGCCAAAATACACATTTCGAAAACTTAGCGTACATCCTTTCTTTCCTCAGAATTTCCAAGGAAATCCTCAAATGCTCCTTATGATCTTCTTCCGTCTTATAATATATTAATATATCATCAATAAACACAATAACGAACTTGTCTAGGTATTGCTTGAACACTTTGTTCATAAGATCCATAAATACGGCTGGCGCGTTCGTCAAACCAAACGCCATTACCAAAAACTCGTAGTGCCCATATCTCGTTCGAAACGATTTCTTGGGTATATCTTCCACTTTAATCTTTAATTGATGATAACCAGATCTTAAATCAATCTTAGAGAAACATGAAGCTCTTTTTAACTGATCAAATAAGTCATCGATTCGCGGTAGAGGGTACTTATTCTTAATCGTCAACTTATTCAATTCGCGATAGTCAATATACACCCTCAAACTTCCATCCTTTTTCTTTACAAACAACACCAGTGCCCCCCACGGGGATACACTCGGCCGAATTACTCCTTTATCCAACAATTCTTGCAACTGTGCTGCCAATTCCTTCATCTCTACTGGCGCCATACGATAGGGAGCTTTCGATACTAGTTCCGTTCTAGGAGCCAAATCAATCGTAAACTCGATCTCTCTATCTGGAGGTAATCCCGACAATTCATCAGGAAATACATCAGGAAAATCTCTCACTATTGGAATATCTTCAATCCTTACGGATTCTTTTTCCATGTCTTTAACATGAGCCAAATAAACTTCGCATCCTTGACGTATTAATCTTCTCGCCTCGACAGCCGTTAGAAATTTCTTCTCTTGCCTTTTTCCATTGAATATCACTTCCTCACCATCCTTGGCTCTTAATTTTACCTTCTTACTTTTACATTCTATTCGCGCCTCATGGGTTGACAACCAATCCATTCCTAGTATAACCTCAAATTCTCCTAACTTAAAGGGAATTAAGTCAGCAGAAAAGTGCCGACCTTCTATAATCACATCACAATTGGGATAAACTTTATTAACAATAACTTTCTCTTGATTTGCTACCTCTATAATCAAATTAGGTTCCAGAGGGTAAGCGACACAATTTAACTTATCAAGAATACTTTCAGAAATAAAAGATCTAGTTGCTCCAGAATCCATCAATACTTTTACTTCTACTGAGTTTATAACGAGCATACCTGCCACCACGTCCACATCTTGCACCGCATCTTTCATTGTCATATTAAAGGTTCTAGCTCTGGGTTGAGCTGATGGTGCTGGGAGAGACGGCGGTCCAGCAATCCTAAGAACATTGGCCTTCTGAATAGGCTCCTTACAATTCCTGGCCATATGGCCCACCTTTCCATACTTAAAACAAGCCAAGTCAGGCTTCCTTATTCCATTTGGACACTCTGAAGAGTAATGCCCTTTCTGGTTACACTTGAAACAGGTCACGTCCAACTTATTACACCTTCCCGGGTGTCTCTTTCCACAATTCTTGCATTCTTGAATCCGAGGTCTATCATCCTTCCCCGGTTGTCCTACTTTTAGGAAACGGTTCTTCTGGGCTCCATTACCGGGTTTAAACTTCTGAAATTTTTGGAGCTGACCTCCACCATTCCTTCCAAACTTTCCTCTAAATTTTGAACTTTCTTGCTCTTGCTCCGAGCTTTCAAACTTCTTTTTCCTTCCTTCATTTTCTCTCCTCGCAGCTTCACGCTCTCCTTCTACTATCATTACCTTTTGTACCAAGGCAGCATAATTCTTGATCTCCAATAATGCCACTTGACTCATAATCCATGGCTTAAGTCCTTGTTGGAACCTCTTAGCCTTATTTGCCTCCGTATTTACATACCCAGGTACGAATCTAGACAGCTCCGAAAATTTCACTTCATACTCCGCTACCGACATATCTTCTTGTCTAAGGTCCAGAAATTTCATCTCCAACTGATCTTGCATATAACTTGGCAAATACTTCTCCAAAAACATTTTAGTGAACTTCTCCCAAGATAAGTCCTTTCCTTCCAACAACGCCTTTGAAGATTCCCACCAGAAGCTCGCTTCATCTTTAAGGTAATAACTCGCATACTAGGCTTTCTTATTATCCTTAACTTCTGCTAATTCAAATGCTTTTTCCATTTCACTTAACCACAACTGTGCTTTAATCGGTTCTGGCAAACTAAGAATTCTGGGGGATGAAGATATTGAAATTGTTTGAAGTTTCCAACTTTAGGGGCCACAGGTTGTTGCAAAAGCTGAGCAAGTCTGCTCATCATAGTGGTTTATTGGTTTACTTCTGGGTCTTGGGTTGGAATTTCTTCTTCTTGGTGATCTAGTGAGTTGGCCATTTCTTACAAACCTGATTGAGCAATTATTTAGCAATACGATGGCATGGCATATATAACAACATTTTATTATGGAATCTCTTTTGCGGGTTTTAAGCTTTACCCAATTTTGCACATGCAATCCTATTACTACATAATTCTCATATCAATGTTTTTCTCATGGCACAGGATAGGGTATTACGAAATTTTAAATATGGTTGTATGAAAACATGGTATTCAGAACAATTTATGCAAATCTTTAGGGTGCACGATAGAAAACAAGATATATAATGGATTTATCAAACAAAGGGGTACATAAATAAAAGTCTCGTTATCACAAGTTCAAGAATTAAGTACAATAACAGGGTTAAACAGAGGAAAAACTGGAAAATATCCCCCTATCTACCCCTAACTTCTAATAACTACTACAAAGTTCCGAAATACAATACAACAAATGAAAAAGGGATCCCGACATCTGACCAAGTATCCCAAAGCCTACCGGCGCTGAAAATAACTACGGGCTCAACCAACAGTCCCGCCTAACAACTAATCATCCAGAATATCTCTCAACACAACCAACATCCAGTGAATGATCTTATGCAGCCTCCGGGCCTCAGCATCAGCATCACTAGTGGATGGTCCCTCATTCAATCTCCTCCGGGCAACCTGCTCCACCATCTTAACCCGAACTCGCCACTCATCATCCATAACTGAAGTGCTCTGCCTAGACTCTCGAGCTAGCCTATCCACCAAATCTCCCAACTCAGGAATACGGGAGTAAACAAAGTCTCGGTCCTGGGCTAACTTGCCACCAACACTGAAAGGTACAGCCTTAGGCATCTCAGACTCTGGCTCAGGGGCAGGGGTCTCTGAATCTAGCCTCAAGGGTGAAATCTGCATAGGGATCTCACTACTCTCAGAAGGATCTTCCTCCGGATCTGAACTAACATACACAGGCTCCTCCGGAGAGGGTGGAATGGGGTCCACTAGGGTACCGGTCAAACTAATCTCGGAATCTGAATCACTACCACTACTGGGATCCTGAGAGAAAACACAAAACAACAACCAAGAAACAACGTTAGGGTTAAATAAAGCTTCCAGCTAACTCACAGCCTAACTCTAGTTTCCACCTTAGCTAATACACATTTTTCCTTAGACTATACCTAATAGTCTAACTCAACTCTATATGAGTCGAACTCTCTCGTGATATAAATATATACCCAAAATACCCTTTTTAATCCTAACTTGTCTCAGGGACTAGATCATGTAGCTTTGATACCAACTTGTGACGCCCTCAATATCGGGGTTAGGAAATGAGGACCCACACACCTTTAATCTAATAATTAAATAGGCATAAACCCCGATTAACTACTAACAGGATCAAACATGATAAAGTATGAGACAAGATTACAACTACCAATCATAAAATATAACTTACAACCCCAAAATAATATTAAATATACATAGTCGATCCCGGCTTGGAACCGACAGATAACCCATTGTATCTTTACAACTCTCTAGCTAAGCGCTTGCTCACTCAAAAACATCACTACCTGCTCTGGCAACCGGAAGCCCTCAACACGATAGGGACCACCAGGTACACTCTTACGAGCAGTGCGCCTAAGCCTGGCCATCTTCTTGCTTACCTGCCATGGTTAGATTAAAATAAAACATATGAGTATAAAACTCAGCAAGTAACTATAAAGCAGTTCTATGATATAAAATCCACAATATACTTTACCAATCTCAGGGCATTCTACTTTATCAGTTCTAGGTGGCAGATTTTTATCTTTCAGGTTATGAAAGGGTTATGAAGGAAAAATTTGGAGCTTTCAAGGAACAAGGCTTAAAGCAGGGTGAAAGCCGACATTCATCACAAATCATTAAAGGATTGTAAATGATCTTTTGAATGGAAAGTGACAATCTTTTCATTATATGGAATCAATTATATGATCAACAGAATAAAAATCAGGGTTCACGAGTTATAAGCTGCACCATATCACAATCAACTCTTTCCAAAGCAAGATATACCATTTTCATTTTCAAAGAATCAATTACTGAGTAGGAAATTTCAATTCCCTTTTTAAAAATCAATATGGAACCCTTGATTGGACCACTTTATCTTTCATTTTATTATAATACGGGTGATCAGCCCGTACCGACCTCCATCCGGTCTTTAAGGTACTAAATGACATAATTTCAGCCTTAAACTGGACTAGCCCCGCTAACCTCTTACTATGACTGGACTAGTCCCACTAGCATCTTACGTCCCAATTCAATCCATCAGGAATTCATTTGGAAAACCTTGAGTTGGAAAAAGTAGGTTTTCTAAATTCAATTACCAAGAATATGAAATCATTCAGACTCTTTTAAGTGGAAACTCATTCTTAAATTCAATTTCAAGAAGCCAAAGTTAAGGAAATGAATTCAAGGATATGCAAGGCTCAATTCTAAGGATCTTGAATCAATGATAACAAGGTACTCAAGTTATAAGAATCAGAACTGTTTCAAGGATCAATAGGGAAATAAGCAATCAAGGAATGAAGCATCATTACAAGGGGTTCGTAAAGGTACTTATAGGGTTTATAGCAGTTCATGATATAACAAACAATTAGAATAGGGAAAATGGGTTACTAAAGGGTTGAATCAATAGGCTTATCAGTAACAATTTCACAAAATCAAAGACAGGGTATCTCAGATCAATAACAGGGGTTCATTACTTTAACAGTTCAATACTCTACATGGCATGAACAATATCCTCTCTATAACCATTTACACAAGTAATTAGAGTTACTTGCCTAAATTCGCTTTCCTGTTTCACGAAGATTGAACTACTGCCACCTAGTATACCTTTCCCTTTCCTAGCCTGAATGCCCTCACGTTCCGAATCTACAATCAAAACCCTTTTTCTTTTCATGAAAACCGAATTAAACCACCAAATTCAATTTTGGATTTTTCTCAAAAACCTTGAAGATAGTGACATGCATGTATATATATGTATAGATAAAGCAAAATCTCACACAATCATAGTCTTATACTCGAAAGAGGATGAAGAACAAGAGAGAGTTTGAAGAGAGAGAGTACCGAGAGTGAGAGAGAGAGAGAAGTCCCGAGAGGGAGAAAGAAAATGAGAGAAAAAGAAAGAGAAGAGAGATGCTCGGGTGAAAAGAAAGAAAGAGGGGGTGAGGTGAGGTTATATACTACCAAGGGAGGGGTAGTATAGTAATTAGGTTATCTTATTTCCAATTCACTCTTTATTCTTAAAAGGAAACAATTTCGATTTGCAAATATCTCTCTCGGAAAAGATGAATTTGATACGAATGATAATTTTAAAATATGAATCTCGAAATTAGCTTTCCAACCATTACTCATAATAAACTTTTTAGCGTACGGTTGATTTTATATGATTTTTACAAGTTTGTGCTACTAATAGCATTTAGCACATAAAAATCAATTTAAAATGTAACGATCACCAAATAAATCCGTCCATCATTTTTAGAAAGTCTTTAGGATTATTTCGAAGATAACAGAACAAATCTCATGCCTTTATCTTACTCAGATAATTTTGTAAAAATGTGTGAAGGTTAAATAAACCTTATTTAAATCAAATAATTCCCTTCAATCCATAAAAATATTAACATATCACATAATCATGCATAAAGACAAGAAAGCACATATATGGACACATTACAACTCATGTCTGATCATAAAAATTGTCCTTCTTTAATATTATTCCTTTCTACGCGTACCGGGTCATGTTCAGCCTGACGGCCCGACGCTTAGCGTTTCATTTACGCTTCACAATATCGTTTTCGATCGACACATCACTAGAACGCATTACTTTAATCAAGCATTTCATTTCACATAATAACACATAATTCACACTTTAAATACTTTAATCCCCTTTTTAGGACGGGTTCCGTTCTTCCTGACGGCCCGACAACACAACTTAACTCCTAAGCTGACTCTTTAAATTGGAACGCTTCTAATTACGCTCCTAGGTACTAATATACAATAAGGGAAATTAATCAACACTTAATCACATAATTCATATTTACAGCACATAAATCACACTTTATTCACTTAATTATGTCACAAAATTCTCGGTCGTCACAGTGGATGATTTCTAAAAGTTCATTTGGACATATTTCCTCAGATATAAAGATGAAGCTAGTGAAATCATTATCAATCATATAAGGCAAGTCAACAATCATCCTGATCTCAAAGTTAGAAGAATCAAGAGTGACAATGGAACCGAGTTCAGGAATTCTATGATGAGGTTTTTTTGTGAAGAAAATGGGATCATGCATGAGTTTTCAGTAGCAAGGACTCCACAATAAAGTGGAGTGGTGGAAAGAAAGAATAGATCTCTTATTGAAGCTGCAAGGACAATGCTAGAAGAATCAAAGTTATCAACTTACTTTTGGGAAGAAGCTGTAAACACTGCATGCTACACTCAGAATATTTCTTTGGTCAATCAAGCAAAATGCATGACTCATTATCAATTGTTCAAAAATAGGAAGTCAACACTAAACTTTCTTCATGTCTTTGGCTGCAAATGCTATATTCTAAGGAATTAAACTGAGCAACATAGAAAGTTTGATTCCAAAGCAGATGAAGGTATTTTTGTTGGGTATGTGGTTGGAAAAGCATACAGAGTCTACAATCTCAGAACCAATATTGTTATGGAATTTCGTACATGTTGTGTTTGATGATAAAAAGATCGAAGGACTGCAAGATGAAGGTTTCCATGAAAGCCTCAAATTTGACAATGTTGAGATGAATTATGATGATATTGATGATGAAAGTGATCAAGAAGTAATCTCTAAGGAAATACAGAAAAGTCAACAACAAATGAAGCACATAATTCTACATCCATCGAAAGACAAGGTGCATCATCCGTTGAAAGACAAACTGCATCATCCATCGAAAGGCAAAACTCAACATCCATTGAACCATCAATAGGAGTTGAAAGTCAATATAGATCACACACAGAAAGGACCCCAACTTCAAGTCAAAGATCCACAAACTCAGGGGGAGCTTCTTCTAATAAAAACTCATTCACTCATCAAGACAATAATGAGGCCTCTTCATTAAGAGCTAATTTACCACAACAAAGGAAATGGACTAGAGATCACCCATTTGAACTAACTATTGGTGATGCATCTTCAAGAAGCAAGCAAGGAAAGCAACTCAAGAAGAATGTCTATACAGCAGCTTCTTATCACCGGAAGAGCCAAAGAAGCTAGAAGAAGTTTTGTTGGATTCTGATTGGGTTTTAGCTATGTAGGAAGAGCTCAACCAATTTGAGAGGAATAAAGTATGGAAGCTGGTACCCAAACCTAAAGGCAAGAATCTTATTGACACCAAATGGGTATTCAGAAACAATATAGATGAAAATGGGCATAGTAGTCAGGAATAGAGCTAGATTGGTTGTTAAGGGCTATTGTCAACAAGAAGGAATAGATTTTGATGAGACCCTTGCTCCTGTTGCAAGACTTGAAGTTATCAGAATCTTTCGAGCCTATACAGCCCATGCCAATTTCAAGGTCTATCAAATGGATGTTAAGAGTGCATTTCTGAATGGAGATTTGGAGGAGGAAGTCTATGTCAGTCAGCCTCCTGATTTTGAAGACCCCAACTTTCCAGATTATGTCTACTATCTTTTAAAAGCACTTTATGAATTGTAGCAAGCACCTAGAGCCTGGTATGACACTTTGTGAAAGTTCCTTTTAGAAAATCATTTCACTAGAGGTATTGTTGATAAAACTCTTTTTTTAGAAATATTAATGGCTCTAGTATACTTGTTCAGATTTATGAAGATGATATTATATTTGTCTCTACATATGAGAAACTTTGCAAAAAGTTTTCCAAATTGATGCAAAGTAAGTATGAAGTGAGCATGATGGGAGAACTAACGTACTTTCTTGGTCTAAAGGTTGAGCAAGTTAGTGATGGGATATTCATTAGTCAAACCAAATATATTTATGATCTTTTAAAGAAGTTTGACCGAATGGATTGCACATCTGTAAAAACTCCCATGGCTACTGCCACTAAACTCGAATTGAACACTAATAAAAAGTCTGTGGACATTTCAAGTTATGGAGGTATTATTGGCTCAGTTTTATATTTAACAGCCAGTAGGCCAGATATAATGTTTGCTACTTATCTTTGTGCTAGATTTCAAGCTGATCCTAGAGAATCTCATTTAGTAGTTATTAAGAGAATTTTCAAATATCTCAAAGGAACACCAAAACTTGGTATTTGGTATCCTAGAGATTCTGGTTTTGATCTAATTGGTTATTCAGATACAGATTATGCAGGTTGTAAAATAGACAGAAAAAGTACAACAAGAACCTGTCAATTTCTAGGAAACAAGCTAGTGTCATGGTTTAGTAAGAAACAAAATTCAGTTTTGACTTCTACATCCAGGGCTGAATACATTGCTGCTGGTAGTTGTTGTGCACAGATTCTATAGATGAAAAATCAGTTATTGGATTATGGTCTACATGTGGACAAGATTCCAATTTTCTGTGACAATACAAGTGTCATTGCCATTACTGAAAATCATGTGCAACATTCAAGGACAAAACACATTGACATCAAGTACCACTCTATTCGAGAACATGTCATGAATGGTACTGTGGAACTTCATTTTGTTCCAAGGGAGCAGCAACTTGCAGACATCTTTACCAAGCCACTTGATGAGTCAACTTTCACTTGATTGGTAAGTGAGTTAGGTATGCTTAATTACTCCTAAGTTATTTTAATGTCTAAGTAATTTGTAATGCAACCAAAATTAAATTTGATTTTTTCTAAAAAGGTAAAATTTTGGCTAAGTCAAAATTTGCATCTCGACGGATGTTCATTATCCGTTGAAAATGGATATCCGTTGAATTTCATTATTTATTGAAAATCAAATATTTTTATGGTTACTTTATATCTCGACGGATATCTGTTTAATATATATTCATTGAATTGCTTTAATCATAGCCATTAATTCTATACCTTATCCGTTGAATTTACTTACAGTATGTAAGTATTTATCGATGGATAATTTCTAGAATTCCTACAGTTTATTTCATTTTTAAACGGCTATTTTGAGCAATTTTCATTGGGCACTTTATTGTACTTTTTAATTTTTACTTGTTTAATTATGAGAGTATAATAGCCCTCTTTTATTTTTCACTTTACTTTTATAATTCTCAAAGTAATTTTACTTTCTCTTCATCTCCAAAACAAAAACCTTTTCTTTGTAACTGCTTTCAATCACAACAATGGCTCTTGTAGTCAAAATTATGTCTCAATCTGGGTTTGTGTATGAAGAGAACAACTTCATGGCACTAGTGAACAAAGATATTGCTGCTTCTGAGGACTATCACAAGATGATGGACTTTATTTGAAGTTGCAAACTAAGTTATGCGATGCTTGAATCTCCAGTTATCTACTGTAAAGTTGTGGAAGAAATTTGGACTACTGCAGTATACAACTTTAAAGATAAGACCATTGCCTTCCCTATGAAAGGTAATGATTATTGCATTAATTGTGATGAAATTCAAGCATGCTTTCAATTGCCAAAAAATAGAACAATTGTTCCACATATAGACACATATGTGAGCACCATGCTTGTGTCTATGGGTTATTCTCTCAATCCTTCCAAATTATGTGAGGTTAGGAGAATGGGCCTTAGAAAATTATGGAGCTTTATCTGTGACTCTTTTATAAAAAGTATTTTATGAAAAGATTAGCAATTTTGATACAGATACTTACTATATGGTTAATATGCTTTACATGCTTTTCAGTGATAAGTACTTTAATTTTAGTAACTCTGTCATGTTTGAACTTGGGTATAAGTTAGGAGATATTAAAAAGAGGGCAAAGGACATATATTATGCTAGGTTTATTATGATGCTAACAAAAAATGTGTCTAAGGACCTCTTGATTATGAACCCAACAAATAAGCTTGATTGTTGGGTCCAAGAAAAAGGGTACTTGCTGATCTTAACAGGAACAATCTCCACAGTGAAGTGCCTCTCAACTATCTACCAATCATGGAGGCACCTCAGGTAAGTGAGGTAACTGTTTCTGTCTCTACTCATTCCCAACCTTAAATTTCTTTGCAAACTACTGTGGTTATGGCATCTGTGATAGTGACCAAACAGATGCCTACCCAAGCCACAAAATCTAAAATTTCAAAATCTAATTCAATGAAACCCCACTCTAGTTCCTCTCAAAAGAAACTAGTTTTAAAAATTACCAAAGCACAAGAGAGGAGTGTGAAAGGTGGTGAGACAGGTGAGGGACATGGTGAACATTGAAGAAACCTTAAGGATAAGGAGTGTTAGGTCCCAATTTGTTTGTAGAAGGGGGGGTTGAATGCAAACAATACCGTTTAATCGAATAAAATGCGGAATAAAATTGTGAAACAAAATTCAAGTTAAATAAAACTTTTATTAAATTTGAAAGGTGTTACAACTACGGTATCAGTTACAAGGGATTAATCTCAAATCAATTATTACAAATCTAGAATAAATTCGACATGAACTTTTTCTATTTTTGTAATTAAAAGATCAAATGCTAAATGCGATTTGAGATTAAGTTCTAGGGATTTTAATCCGCTAGATTGATACACAAGAACAAGATAAGTGTTTCTAGTTGATTGGATTTAACTTTACAATCTAGAAATTGATCTTGAAGTTGCAGATGAGATGAAATATTTTATCTGCTCCTTTTGCTTTTGTTCTTGAGTTTTTGTTCTGTTTGATTGCTAATGAAATAACAGACTTCTGCTGCTTTTTATCAAACAGCCGAATGTAAAAATGTACTGGCATGACAATCCTCTTTGGCCAGCAAGACTTTCGGTATGACAAAATTTACAACTAGCAAGACAATTAAAATGAGCTAGCAAGACTTTCGGTATGACTATTGATTGTCATACCGATTGTCATATTAGTTCAAATAAATTGTCTTGCTGAATTAATAACAGATTTTAATCTAAACAGAAATTCTAATAAGACAATTAAATGTATTGGCATGACTTTCGGTATGACTATCAATTGTCATACCGATTGTCATACTAGTTCAAATGAATTGTCTTGCTGAATTTAAGCAGATTTTAAACCAATTAAAATCTTGTAAATCCTTAATATTAATTCTAAATTAATTAATCAATTTAATTCAATTAATCAATAAATTAATCTTTGCAGATATAATTTATTTTCTTAATTAAATTATATGACTTAATTAATTAATAGAGAATTAATACTAACGCTGAGCAGCATCCATTCTTCTGACAATCTTCTGAAAGTCACTGAGACTTATAAATCAATTCCGCCACTTCAATGCTGACACTCGATGTACTGTCTGGTTCATGAGTGACTAACTTCCGTGACGTTTCTTCATGTCTTGACTTTGATATTCTGATTGAATCCTTGTAATAAATGATACCTTGACGAGATCTCTGTCACTTGATTAAATCCACGATCTTGATTTATATCACTGAGGCATGATCAAATTCTTGAACTTCTTCCAGTGAATCTTCAAGTCTGCAGATGAACAATGTTTCTTTATTCTTTGACAGATGTTACATTGTGAGATCTCTCTGATGATTGATCCACTATTTACTTATTACATTCTTATTTGAGTTGAGTTAAATACTCGAATAAACGAGTAGGCTATGACATATGCCTTTCAATCTCCCCCTATTTGCTTGTTAGACAATAACAACAAATACCTAGAGGATAACTCAACTAACAAATAAGAAAAAGATAAACAGTAATGTAAAGTAAATAGCAGAAAAGTTCTGGATTATATTTAACATTTTCCAGATTCCAAATGAAATTTACAAGTGAATACAAGATAGATGTTCCTCTAGCCTGAACATATAACTACATTAGACTATCTTGATTCATAAAGCTCTAATCATATTACATTGAGTTTTGAGCTAATTGACTTCAGTTGTCTTCTCTTCTGACTTCACCTTCTTCTAAATCTTGAAGCAATTCCTTGTCAAAGACACGATCCTTTTCTGAAGTGAAGCTTGCTGGTCTGACTGGTTGAACTCCAACTGACTTCAGCTTATTCTTGAGTTGATTGTATCTTTTAACATTCTTTTCACAATAAGCTTGAATCAAGTCAGCAGCTTGAGTCTTCAACATGGATGAATATCCAGCAGTTCTCAAATGATGTTCCATCCAGACCAGATGCTTAGCTGAGTAGTCTTTAAGAGATTGTACATCTAGCTGACAGATTTGAAGACAATCAGACTTAAAGAATCTCACCTGATGAGGATTGTTGACCACTTGAGGACTAGCCCTGCTGGCAAACTCTTTAAGCCTTTCTCGAAGAACTTCATTCAATTCTGAGCTTCTTTTGACTTTGTTTAAAAGAACCCAAATCTCTGACAAAGAACGATTCTCAAATAGATGAAGTGACACCTTGAATGATCCTTCACTCTGACAATATACAAAAATGCTCATCTCATTTAGGGATCTATCAAAAGCAGCTGTGATCCTTGAGACTTCAGTCTTGATAGCATTCATGTACATGTCATTGTTAGGATTTGAGATTTCCAGCTTGTCAAGAAGATGTAAGAACTGCCTATCATTGTTAGTGCTCAGCTGAGGCATATCAAGTACTCTCCTAGCTTCATCCCATTTTTCACCAATCTTTAGTCTGACATCTCTTCTCCTTTCTTGAGCCTTAATGTCATGAAGATGTTGCTTTTGAAGAGTTTCTGTTCTTTGAATGTCTTTTCTCATGTCAATGATCTGAGAGACCTTCTTGAGTTCAGCTTCTTTTCTTTTCATCTCTGACTGCTCCTTCTGAAATTCTTTCTCAAACATAGGATCCACTTGAGCTTCTTCTTTCCATTCTCCAAAATCATTTTCCTCTTCAGCTTCAAATAACCCATCTTTACCTTCCTGAACTGGTTCAGTGGGAATGTCAAAAATATCAAAGTCATCCTGTTCTCCACTGTAGTAGACATCATCAGCCTTTCCTTTGTTTCCAGCAGAGGTATCTTTTTCTTTCCCTTTGGCACTACTCCCTTTCTTCTCCCCCTTAGTTGAGGGATCCTCTACTGACCTTCCCTTGGAACCTCCATCACCTCCAGAGCCTGATCCTCCACCAGACGGTCCTTCAAAATAAGTTCTTTGTTCTTCATTAGGGCAATGAGAATTCTTGATCATGAAATATAGGTGCTTCATCCCTTCGTTGAGATGTTCCATGCCCGTCTCTATCTTTAGAAATCTTGAGGAGTCCAGTGAATGATTCATCTCAACGAGGTCTTCAAGAGAAGTCATTCTTGTGTGTAGAGAGCAGAAGTTGGATATGTCATCAGCTGATAAAGTTGGAGTGTCCTGAATAGAATTGAGCTTTGGTATTACAGTGGTCTTTAGATCTGAGATGTCATTCCTTATTATTGCAAGCTGATTGTTGACAGAGGTGGAAGAAGAAGACCGTTCAACCACTTGTGCTTTGAATGCTTGAGCTTCAGCTTGGCTTTTAGCAAGTTCTTCTTTTAGGGCAGCAATCTGAGCTAACAGGTTTACAGTATCAGTGTCTGTGTGTGCTCTCACCTGAATTTCACTCGTGTTTGGTTCACTCACCTCACGTGCATGTGTTTCTCTCAATATAATTGCTCGTGAGGAGTCTTCCTGTTGCTGTTCTTCTATACCTGCATTAAAAATCACCCTAGCCTCTTCAAGAGAGGTCAGTGGTGGTGCAATGGGAATTCGCGAGTCCCGATCCTCAGTCAAACCTATCATTTCATGTGAAATAGATGTCTGAATTGCTTCGGGGATAGATTGACCGAGTTGCCCTCCACTTTTTCCAGATAAATCTGCGAGTGGAGAATCCCTTGAGGGAGCCAGAGGTGTTTGATCTGGGAGGGGAGAAAATGACTCTATTAAGGGTGGCTGAGAGTCAGATTTTCCCTCTGAAGCATGTGACTGCTCTTCTGCCGTAACTATGGCAGGCACTGTAACCGACTCTACGTGCACTCCTCGCTGTGTGTCCTGAGTATGATCTGGGGAAGTGTATGGTTCCATTGTGAGTAATGGAATTGTGCTTGACTCAGTACAAGATGCCATGGCCCTATGGCGAATTTCAATAGATGCATCCTGTTGAGAGAATGCCTCTAGTAACTGTTCATTGGCCATTTCAAAGTCCATGTCCTGTTGGGAGGACAAGGATGGGCTTTCAGATGCCTCAGAATATGTTCTTCTTTTCTTAGGAGGAGGCAGAGCTGAGGGTTCACTCATATTTAACAATGTACTACTTCCTAGTAATCTCCTGGGTAACATTTTAGACAGTGGGGGAGAGGTTGAGATAGAATGAGACTCTGTGTTTGGCTCTATGACCTGGGATTGAAGCTGTGGTTCTACAACTTCATGGTCAGCCCTATCAACCACTGGGGGTCTTTCAACAGAAGTAGGAAGAGAGTGAGAGTGAGGAATTACTACCTGTAATGGAAGAGCCTGGGTGGCTTGAACCACTGGAGGTTGAGGTTGCTGTTCATGGCCGGGAAGATTGAAAATAGGTAAAGGAATATAAGTGGCCATGAAAGCAGATACAAGTACTGGAACTTGCATGAATTTGAAGGTTGTGTCTTGGCGAGTGTAAATCTTTTTGCTAACTGGAGGGGGTTCGGTTACTGCAGAGTTAGCAAAAAGGGCTTTGTGTTCAGGTGTGAGAAGATGATCTGCTATAAGCATGAGAAAACGAGCATAGTAACATGATACTCTACGATTTGTAGAATGATCACGTAAAGCAGAAGTTAGACGTCTCAAGAGAATGGGAAAAAGTAGTTTGCCAAAATTGATCCTTTGATTGAAAACAACCGCCAGACCAATATACTGCAGAGTGGAAGTGATGTTATGAAAATTGGATTTTGTGCAGTTGGCAAACACTTTGGAAAGTGTATCGAAGAAAATATCCCATTCAGACACCAAATTTGATTTAGAAAGTTTGGTTAAATTGATCACCCCCTGATAGTGAATAGCATTGAAAAAAATTTGTGATATCATTTTCAGAGGGTAAATTACAGAAATTGTCTAGTGGAAAATTTAACGCTCGATTGATGACTGTTTCATCAACTACATACTGTGTGTTTGCGACGGTGAATGAAAAAGAGTTTGAATCATCGGCCACAGTAGAGGTTGTGCAAATCAGTCTAAGTAGATCGACGTTTAAAATCACATTTGATTTAATAGCAGAGCTAACAATCGAATGGTCATTTAAAAATCTAATCCATGGCTTAAATTTTTCAACATCACATTTTTCCGGATTAAAATAACCAACCTGATTATGCGCTACAATTTGGAAATTGAGAGCCATTTAAAATAATAATAAGACACACGCTTTCAGAATTTTAAGAATGATATTAAGAAAATTAGAATTAATTAAATTAATTTAATAATTCGAATTAAATTAATTATAATCGAAAAATTTAGACAGAAATGTATCTCGTTAAAATTCTTAACTCACAAACGCAGTTTTGACAAACCAAAAGACACAAATCAGAAATTGAAATAAAAATAAAAGTTCAAAATCAACAAACACAAATTGAATTTGAAGGGGCAAACTGATTTTTATTAGTTTTTGTAAAAATCCAACAGCACCTCTGTATATATATACTTGTATGTATATATCACAAAGTGATGAATTTGTGTGCTGAGTAAAAACTCGAGCAAGGAAGGAAGCAATTCGAAGAGAGAGAAGAGAGAAACTGAAGAGAAAAAAAAGCTGTTCGAATTTTTTTAAAAGAACTGAACTGCTGAAAATGGTTAAAAAAAACAACAAACACACGCCTTTATATTACAGCTGGTATGACAATCCGGGATTGTCATACCGATTGTCATACCAGGCAAAAGAAGGAAAAGAAACAATAGAATAAATACTAAAATTATAACTGGTATGACAATCTGATAGTCATACCGATTGTCATACCAGTAATAATAAACGGAAAATAATTATATATATGGTTTATAACCGGCATGACAATTGATAGTCATACCGATTGTCTTGCCAGTATAAAACTGAACTGAATAATATAATAAACAAAATTTAAACTGAAATGACTTTCAGCAAGACAATTTCAATTGTCTTGCCGATTGTCATATCAGCTTTAAACACAGAAACACATACATATATAAATTTATAAAGACTTATATAACTTAGTAAAAATATCAGAAAATATTTACAAATTAGTAAAACTGAAATACAGACTTATAATATTTAGAGAAACAATGACAATATATCAGAATTTATTATTTTTATTCCAAAAATAGATTTCTATTGAATTTTAGCAAATAAAATTCATAGTAAAATATTTTTAGAGGAAATAAAATATTCTGAGATATTTTAAATTAACAAGTAGGGAAAATGAAAATAGATAAGATAATATATATTACATAGAAATAAGCAAGAAATATGATAAAATGATAAAATAAATTTGCAAATGAAATTTTATTGAAGAAAAATTCATTTGTAAATTTATTCAAGAACAGATCACAGATATTAACTAAATTAATCACTAAAACTATTCAACATGCCCAATTTACCAACTAATCTGGTAAATGTGGATTCGTCAAGTGGTTTAGTGAAAATATCTGCTATTTGTTCTTCTGTTGGAACAAAAAATAGTTCAACAGTACCATTCATGACGTGCTCTCTAATAAAATGATACCTGATGTCAATGTGCTTTGTCCTCGAGTGCTGCACAGGGTTGTTGGTGATGGCTATTGCACTTGTATTGTCACATAAAATAGGAATCTTGTTCAATACAGAGCCATAGTCTCGGAGTTGGTTCCTAATCCACAAGATATGAGCACAGCAGCTTCCAGCAGCAATATATTCAGCCTCGGCCGTTGAGTTGGAAACTGTTTATTGTTTCTTGCTGTACCATGAGACTAGCCTGCTTCCTAGGAATTGACAACTTCCTGAGGTGCTTTTCCTATCAACAACACTTCCTGCGTAATCTGAATCTGTATATCCAACAAGGTTAAAACCAGATTCTTTAGGGTACCAAATACCTAGATTTGGTGTTCCCTTAAGATATCTTAAGATTCGTTTAACAGCAACGAGATGAATATCTCTAGGATCCGCTTGGAACCTTGCACATAAACATGTAGCATACATAATATCTGGTCTACTTGCAGTAAGATAGAGTAACGAGCCAATCATACCTCTGTAGCTTGTGACATCTACCTTAATGGAGTTTTCACATGGTCCAAGCTTGACAGCTGTAGTTGATGGAGTCCTTGCTGATGCAGAATCCTCTAGATTGTACTTTTTGAGGAGTTCCTTGAGATACTTGGATTGACAAATAAATGTTCCATCTAACCTTTGATTTACTTGTATTCCAAGGAAGAACTTCAGCTCTCCCATCATGCTCATTTCAAACTTGCTGTGCATTAACTTAGCAAATCTCTTACAGAGATTATCATTAGTAGACCCAAATATTATATCATCCACATAGACTTGGACTAATATAGTATCCTTCTTATGTGTTTTAGAAAAGAGAGTTTTGTCTATGACACCTCTAATAAAGCTATTTTCAATAAGAAATTCAGAGAGAGTGTCATACCATTTTCTTGGAGACTGTTTTAGCCCATAGATAGCCTTGAAAAGAAAGAAGATAAAATCCAAATGATCTGGATCTTCAAAACCAGGAGGTTGCTCTACATATACCTCTTCATCCAGCTTTCCATTCAGAAAGGCGCTCTTGACATCCATTTGATAAACTTTAAAGTTTGAAAATGCTGCGAATGCCAGAAATATCCTGATGGCCTCAAGTCTAGCCACTGGAGCATAGGTTTCATCATAATCAATGCCTTCAGCTTGAGAATACCCTTTAGCTACCAGTCTTGCCTTGTTTCTTGTAACCACACCATCTTCATCTAGTTTATTCCTGAATACCCACCTAGTACCAACAGCTTTCTTGTGTACAGGCCTAGGTACCAGTTTCCAGACTTGTTGACTTTCAAACTGATTGAGTTCATCTTGCATAGCAATCACCCAATCTGGATCAGTCAGTGCTTCTTCAATTTTCTTAGGTTCCATCTCAGAAAGAAATCCTGAGAACAGACACTCATTTTGAGTAGCACGTCTAGTTCTGACTCCAACATCTGGATCACCAATAATCAACTCAAAAGGGTGAGCTTTATTCCAGACAGTCTGTCTTGGAAGATTTGATCTTGATGATTCGCCTTGAAATTCATTGTGATGTTGTGTCCTACTAGATGATCCTTCAGCATCCCCCCCTGAGTTGTTGCCATGTTGACTTGAAGATTCTCCGTCAGTAGCAGTGGTACCTCCATTGTTGCCAAAGTTTCCATCACTATTACCTTGAGTATCATTAGGATTAACAGGTTCTTCACCAGCAACAACTTCAGGTTCTTGACCATGTTCTGATTCTGAATCTGACGTATCATCAAACTTCAGTTTCTCAGAAGGATCTTCAGTTTGGATACTAGGGAGTTTAGTGTCATCAAATGTAACATTGACACTTTCAGTTACTTTGTGTTGATCAATGATATACACTCTATATGATCTTCTTCCATATCCAACAAAAATACCCTCATATGCCTTTGCCTCGAACTTACCACGACGATCATCTCCATCCTTGAGCACGAAGCATCTGGCACCAAATACATGAAAGTATTTGATAGAAGGTTTCTGTTCATTCAAAATCTCATAAGGAGTTTTCATGAAGTCTTTGTTGATTAAAGTTCGATTCTGAGTATAACATGCAGTATTGACAGCTTCAGCCCAAAAGTACATTGGAAGACCTGATTCACTTAACATCGTTCTTGCAGCTTCAATCAATGTACGATTCTTCCTTTCTACCACTCCATTTTGCTGAGGGGTTCTAGGAGCTAAAAATTGTCTGGTAATCCCTTTGTCTGTACAGAATCCATTGAGAAGTGCATTCTTGAATTCTGTTCCATTATCTGACCTTATTGCTCTAACAGGGACGTTAGAATCTAACTCAATCATCTTGATATGATCAATCACAACTTATGGTGTTTCATCCTTAGAGTGAAGAAATAAAACCCACGTATACTTGGAATAGTCATCAACTATCACAAGACAGTAACACTTCTTTGACATAGAAAGGATATTAACTGGACCAAATAAATCCATGTGCAATAATTGCAGAACACCAGTTATGGAAGATGTGTCGGTGCCTTTGTGACTTGCTTTCTTTGACTTTCCTTTCTGGCAAGCCTCACATAGTCCTTCTGGAGAGAATTCCAGCTGAGGCAGACCTCTTACCAATTCTCTTTTGACAAGAGAATTCATTGTTTTGAAATTGAGATGGGAAAGTCTCTTGTGCCATAGCCAACTCTCATCTGATGATGCCTTTGCATAGAAATAATTGACTTCAAGATTGCTTCCAGAGTTCATGTCAGCTACGAACAGATTTCCTTTCCGGATTCCCATTAAGGAGGTTTTTTCACTTTTCTTGTGCAGAATCTGACACTTCAGCTTGTCGAATAAAACATTGTAGCCGTTGTCATAGAACTGACTAATGCTAAGCAGATTGTGTTCAAGTCCTTGCACAACATATACATTTTCAATGATAACATTTCCAGCTAGCAAACAGCCATATCCCTCCGTTAAACCTTTGCTGTTATCTCCAAAGGTAACCACT
The DNA here is from genome assembly GCF_009905375.1 of Apium graveolens. Classification (NCBI taxonomy): domain Eukaryota; kingdom Viridiplantae; phylum Streptophyta; class Magnoliopsida; order Apiales; family Apiaceae; genus Apium; species Apium graveolens. The sequence goes on along the minus strand of NC_133651.1, from coordinate 112,892,018 downwards.
GGGCCAGCTTTCTCAACCACATTTGATAGCAGGGCTCTATCTCCGGTCATATGTCTTGACGATCCGCTGTCAAGAATCCACACTACCGGTTGTACCTGTTTAATGCCCTATAATACAAATGGATTAGAACTTCTTCGGAACCCAAGCTTGGCTGGGTCCGGCATACTTGTAAAATTGGCCTTTATCAGGCAAAACAACATTCTTAATTTCAATATTCTCAATGTTCTCAATGACTGAACATTTGACCTTGTGAACAGCCTTGACAAATTTCTGGTTAGGCTTAGGCACAAATGTCTCCTTTCTAGCTTTAGGAGGACTAGCAGTCTTAGACCTATCATGCTTTCTATTATTCACATGCTGACGAGGAGTAGTCTTATCATTAGAAACATGCTTACCATTAAAATAAGCAAACAACAGATTAAAAGCACAAGACATACAATCAGGAACACCACATGCTTTATGAGAAGGATTAACAATAGGCAACTTATGCATGTTAGACATGGCATTTGTGTTATCCAACTCATGTGTGTCTGAGTTAGTCTCAGTTGCTTTCACAACCTTGACTGGAACTTTTGACACACTTGACTTTGAGACAGCTTTCCCACTAGCATTATCTTCAGCACGGATTTCTTCTTGAATAATAAAAGAGGTCTCATCAAATGGTTCAGCAATTGATTCTTTATAGAGGGGTTCATCAACACCCTTAAGCACATGTGGTACTTCCCTGCCTTTAGCACATACATGAGGAGGGGAGTTTATGCCTAATTTTCCAATAACAGCATTGTAATCATAACCTATCCATGTGTTTGATTAACAGCTTGCTTATTGTAAAACTCTTTGGACTTCAAACAAGAATTAAAGTAAGCTTTAACCTTAGCCTCAAGACCGGTGTTTTTGTCTTTGAGAATAGTTTCGAGTTGTCTATAACAGTCAACTCTATTCTCTAGAAAAGATACTTGTTCTTTTAGTTTATCTTGATTAGTGTGCACAAGTCTTAATTCATTGACCTCTTTCTCAAGGTCTTTGATTTGTTGATTTAACAATTCATTATCACGACGAGCACAATCTAAGGAACCTCCTAGATGATAAACTAATTCAGCATCAGTAAATTTTACCTCTTTTCTTGACGATGAGGTGCTTGCATTACTAGCCATGAGAGCAAGATTCCCAACTTCTTCATCTTCACTGTCAGTATCATCCCAGCTTCTTCCCTTTGCCAGGTACGCCCTTTCAGATTTACTCTTTTGATTAGAATCGTAAGAGTTCTTCCTAGCTTGTTTTGGCTTCCTGCATTCTGTGGCAAAGTGTCCCAACTCATTACAGTTGAAGCATCGAATGGTGCTTCGATCAACCATCCCTGTTTTATACCCACCACTGCTGATGTTAGAGGATGAAGATCCACCTTTCTGGAATCTGTTGTAGTTGGACTTGTACTTGAACTTGGGATTCCTTTTGAATCTGACATTTGAGAATCTCTTGACAATCAGGGCCATTGACTCATCCTCCAATTGCTCCAGTTCTTCCAAGGAATAATAATCATCTTCTGATTGATTTGCAGTAGGAGAATCAAATTCTGCTACTATCACATTATCTTCAACCTTGGAAGACTGTACCATTCTTTCTGACTGTTGAGATTGTTGTTGATATTGTGGTTGTTGTTGTTGTTCATCAGCTACTAGAGCAGTAGACGTGCTGACCACTCTTCCTTTCCCGTAAACTTTCTTCTGCTGAATCTGCTCCAACTCATAAGTCTTTAACACACCATAGAGCCTTTCCAAAGAAATCTCACTCAGATCTCTTGCTTCTCTTATGGCAGTGATTCTATGTTCGAGATGAGTTGGCAGTGTTAAAAGGAACTTTTTGTTGACCTCCCTGATTGAATAGTATTTACCATTAATGTTCAGGTTGTTGATCAATGCATTGTACCTCTCAAACAATTCAGTGATTCCTTCTCCTGGATTGGATTTAAAGTATTCATACTCAGAGGTTAGGATTTCTAGTTTGTTCTCCCTAACTTCCTCTGTGCCTTCATTAATAATCTCAATAGTTTCCCAGATATGTTTGGAATCTTTACAATTCATCACATGTCTATTCATCAGGGGATTAAGGGAATCTACTAAGATTAATTGAAGGCTAGCATCCAGGGAAGCTTCTTCTATTTCAGCAGGAGAGAAGTCCTCAGGATCCTTCACATAAGTTCTCGCTTTGGTGATCACCACATCATTTTCTATTACCTCTGGTTCCATAACCATAGGAATTTTTGGACCCTTCTTCAACACTTGCAAATATTTGGGATTAGCAACCTGTAAAAACAGTAGCATCTTCTTCTTCCACATAACATAATTTTCTTTATCGAAAAGTGGAATTTTAACGGTTCCAACTTTTTGTGTAGTCATTATGAATTTTTTTAAGTGAATAAAAAAATTCAAGAAGTGAAAGAAACACAAAAGTCTAGGATCTAGATTTGTACGTTAATCAGAAGGCTCTGATACCAATTGTTAGGTCCCAATTTGTTTGTAGAAGGGGGGGTTGAATGCAAACAATACCGTTTAATCGAATAAAATGCGGAATAAAATTGTGAAACAAAATTCAAGTTAAATAAAACTTTTATTAAACTTGAAAGGTGTTACAACTACGGTATCGGTTACAAGGGATTAATCTCAAATCAATTATTACAAATCTAGAATAAATTCGACATGAACTTTTTCTATTTTTGTAATTAAAAGATCAAATGCTAAATGCGATTTGAGATTAAGTTCTAGGGATTTTAATCCGCTAGATTGATACACAAGAACAAGATAAGTGTTTCTAGTTGATTGGATTTAACTTTACAATCTAGAAATTGATCTTGAAGTTGCAGATGAGATGAAATATTTTATCTGCTCCTTTTGCTTTTGTTCTTGAGTTTTTGTTCTGTTTGATTGCTAATGAAATAACAGACTTCTGCTGCTTTTATCAAACAGCCGAATGTAAAAATGTACTGGCATGACAATCCTCTTTGGCCAGCAAGACTTTCGGTATGACAAAATTTACAACTAGCAAGACAATTAAAATGAGCTAGCAAGACTTTCGGTATGACTATTGATTGTCATACCGATTGTCATATTAGTTCAAATAAATTGTCTTGCTGAATTAATAACAGATTTTAATCTAAACAGAAATTCTAATAAGACAATTAAATGTATTGGCATGACTTTCGGTATGACTATCAATTGTCATACCGATTGTCATACTAGTTCAAATGAATTGTCTTGCTGAATTTAAGCAGATTTTAAACCAATTAAAATCTTGTAAATCCTTAATATTAATTCTAAATTAATTAATCAATTTAATTCAATTAATCAATAAATTAATCTTTGCAGATATAATTTATTTTCTTAATTAAATTATATGACTTAATTAATTAATAGAGAATTAATACTAACGCTGAGCAGCATCCATTCTTCTGACAATCTTCTGAAAGTCACTGAGACTTATAAATCAATTCCGCCACTTCAATGCTGACACTCGATGTACTGTCTGGTTCATGAGTGACTAACTTCCGTGACGTTTCTTCATGTCTTGACTTTGATATTCTGATTGAATCCTTGTAATAAATGATACCTTGACGAGATCTCTGTCACTTGATTAAATCCACGATCTTGATTTATATCACTGAGGCATGATCAAATTCTTGAACTTCTTCCAGTGAATCTTCAAGTCTGCAGATGAACAATGTTTCTTTATTCTTTGACAGATGTTACATTGTGAGATCTCTCTGATGATTGATCCACTATTTACTTATTACATTCTTATTTGAGTTGAGTTAAATACTCGAATAAACGAGTAGGCTATGACATATGCCTTTCAAGGAGAGTGAGGTATGTGTGACCTAAACCAACCACACTGCAATCTCCCAACAGACTGTAGTGTTTAATAAGGAAATAAGCTCATTGCTAGTTACATCCTCCCAAAAGGATGTGACTATTGAAATAAGCTCTCAACCAAGAGCACAAGCCAAAAGAGGAAGGGACACACACTAACCTAAAACTTATATCAGAAAGAAGAAATCTAAACCAATGGGGGAGTCAGAGGGTGCACACACAGTGTCAACTGCAGTCAAAGACTCAGTTATTGCACCATCACAAATTTAGGTTGATGTGTCTACAATAAATGTGGAGTCACATCCAAAATCTCTCATAATTGAAACACTTCACACACATAATTCTCCCATAAACTCACTGGATGTGGATATGATCAACACATCAATTCCTGATTCTCCATCTTTGACACTCATGGAGAAGCCAAAATCTAAAGCAAGTGAGCATCATCTTATAGATAATTTGTTGGCTCACTTGCCATTTTTTCTGATACTACTGAGAAATCTGTGTATGATCTCAAATCAATCACCACAGGTTCTACAGTAGTTTCAACTCCTAACTCTATTATTTCTAATCTCTTGACGGATATTCCTCATCCATCGACAAGTGATTGTCTCTCAACGGATAAGCTTCACAGCAATTATTCGTCGATATTCACAACTGCTATTTCGACAAATATCTCTCATCCGTTGAAAGTCTCTACACAACTTGAAATTTCTATACATGTTACTAGTGTAGATGACTTAGTGGTTGTTCAATCACTTTTAGGATTGAGGGAAGGGAGTGACTTGAGTGAGAAGCTGAGTTGCTCTCAGGAAAAAAGAGAGTAAAAGAGTGAACAAATGCATGTTATTTCTTCCATCATGGCAAAAGTAAGTGAGAGGAGTCCCACCTTAGATGGTGGAGGTGAGGGTGTGATGGTGGGAAGCCAAGGGGAGCCCTTGATGCAAGAAAAGAGAGATAATGAGAGAAAAGCAGGTACAGAAGAATGGGAAGCTCCCATTGCTAGTGAGTTAAGGGATGTCAATGATGCAGAAAAAGAGCAACTATTTCAGCAAGAATATCAAGTTGTTTTAGATTCTGTCTCTTTTGATGCTGAGTCATTTACTCATCCTGTTCCAGCATATCAAATTCTAGCCGAACAGGGCAATGAGGATGCTGAGAAGACTTTAAACTTGGTGCACACTATAACTTCTATGCTAAAGGCAAATGATGCAATCAATTCACTTCCTCCAACAGCTTGTGATGATTTTGATTATCCTTTTGGGGCTTCTGGTGGTTCTATTAGAGATGACTCTCTTCGATAGGATGCTGAAGATGTAGGCAGGAATATAGGGGGAGAAGCAGAAACTCCAGCTTGGATGTTTACAAAGGACTGCAACTATCATCACTTCCAATCCACCTTGTTCAAACTCATTCATCAAACTCAAGCTGCCATTTAAGCCACCAACAATGCCAGCACCAGAAGTCTTCTACAAGCCCATCTAGAGTCTCTACAGTTGCACAAAATTCAAGCTCTCCAACATAATCAAACTATAGATGAACTAAAGCATGATATTGAGCAAGTCAAGGAGAGTATCTCTAAGAGACTAGATGTCAAACTTCCTAATTCTACAATGACAAACTTAAACAAAAATCTCAGGAAGGAACATGACTTGATTTGGAAAGTTGATGAATTGGGTTCAAGGCTGTCCAAAATGGAGAACTCAATTTCTTAAATTCTCTCTAATCAACAAACTCAAACTCAACTGCTACAAGAACTGGTGGCTGCTCAAACTTCCAACCCTGCTTTACCTGATGATAACAAAAAGGGGGAGAAGGATATGCATGTACATGTTAGTAAGGTAATTGTTACAGCCATTACCTACTTAAAGCCACCCGTGCTAGATAGGATTGATCTTATAGCACCATCTGAACTCAAGCTCAAAGAACAAATGCAGAAAATTGATGAGAAAATTAAAAAGGTATTTGGTCCAATTACAAATCAAGAAAAATCTGTGAAGCACTTCACTCAATTGAGATAAATTCCAATAAGTGAAATAAGGTTGGGGAATATGGAAAGGGGTCAAACCTTATCTAGAAGACATCAAAAGGCCACTGTAATTTTGAAGCCCAAGAATCACTCATCAAAACATTCAAGAAAAAATCTAATGGACCTAGTCTATGTAACTCCTCAACCTGATGAAAAGAAGCTACTTGGTCACTCCATTGCAAATCACAAAGATCCAAGAGACTCAGTGTTGAGCAAGATTGAAGCTGTATGTATAACTCAACAATACTGGTTTGGATAACTTAACATAGAATAAGGACTTTGAAATAATCTATGTTCCACTATCAGTACAGATTATTTATTGAGCATATACACAAAAGGTTTTTTTAGATGCAGTGAAGAAGATATCAACAAGTGATTCGTATGAAGTTCATTAATATATTCAGGCATCGGAGGAATAAGGTTGGAGTCATTCGAAACAGTTACCAGAATCAGTGTGAAGACCTCAAGGATTCTTAGCGAAGTTGGTTATATTTTGGTAAAAGACTTAACAGTGGTTTGTACGGGTATAATACGAAGGCCTAAGAGCAGAACTAATCGTCTGTGAATCAGACCCTTGTAATAGACGTCAGTGATCCGTGAAAGGAAATGGAGTATTATTTTTAGAAATATTTTTAAGTGGTTTTGGTACTCGAGAAGACTGGAAATATTTTAATCCAGAAACTCATGCATGCAGTCTCGGTTCGCTATGTTGCAAAGAAACAGAAATTAGAGTTTAAACCAAAATACAAATGACAGCTTCAATTTTCCGTGTTGTTTGATATAGCCGCGGGCCCGCATGCACGTGACCCGAGAATAAAGTTGAACAAAAGAATGCAGCGGAAACAGTGTACTAATAAACAAGTGAATTTGACAGGTGGTTGTTTTCTGGCTTGCAAAATCAACGTGCGTGTGACGCCACTTCCTTCCTCCCTTGCGTTGCATGTGGCACGTGTAATTCACATCAACTTCCCAGCTGTCCTGGATGACTCAGTGTACGGCTTCTGTTTGTAAAACAAAAAGAAAAAGTATCAATATGCAATTGATTAAAATCAAGTGAACATGTTGTACAAATCAATCATAAAAATGACACTATTTTATTAATCAAAAATATGGGTCGCAGGGTGGAAAGGTAACTCTCCAACTTAGTCGCAGGTTAAATAAAAAGAATGCAGTCTCGAGTTGGTGTGTGTGCACTGAACAAGAAAATTTTCAAAGGGTCGCAGGTTACAAAAATATGAGTCGAAAGTTGGAGTAATATTCTGAGTCGTAAGTTAATATATTCTGGTCGCAAGTTACAATTTACAAGCAGTGCAATTCAAAATATTTGGACACAAATCAGCCACGTAGTCTCCTTCTCTCCTCTAGCCTACAATTCTGTATAATCAAAAACAACAAATTAGATATGTATCTCTCCTTTTTTACAACAGTGCGGAGCTCTTGAAAAATAAACTCAGCACTTCTTGAAAGCTTTATTTGACAAGGAGAAGTCATTTCCAATTTGTTCCACACCATTTAAAACCTTACAAACTTGTAACACACATTATTTAAATCTTTCTTGATTGTATTTAATACCTTTTGATATGAGCTTTTAATTTTTAGAGTGGTAAGAAGAATCCCAGATTTATAGCTTATTGCTTTGGTTCTTTTAATATTTGTTGCTTCGGATCTTTTTATTAGAAGTTGTAAGCAAGCCTCCGGGTATTTATACTTTTGAATAAAAAGAATATTTACCCAGAATCTCTTTCTGTGTTTTATTCATTTTAATTTTGATATTCCGCTATAATTAATTTTAGAAAATGAAGAACATACATTCACCCCACCTCTATATGTACCTTTTGGACCTAACAATTGGTATCAGAGCTTATTGATCGATATACAGATCTGATCCGTTAGATTAGCAAGTTTTGTTGTTGATTTTGGTTGTATGGAGTCTGGGAGTGCTTCTGGTGTGTAGATCTAATTTTGGATTTGTTGGTTTTGACTTGACTGGTTTTGTATTGTTGACTGACTGAGTTATCATATTTTGAGACGGTATATTGCAAATTTTTCTCAGATCTGAAAAGATGAGTTCTCAGAAAGTTAGTAGTATCAAGGTTCCTCAGTTCGATAAATCGAGATATAATATATGGAAAAAGAAAATGATATTGTTTATTCGGGCGTTAAATCCAGAATATATGAGAGTATTAAGAGAAGGAAGACATGTATCGATTAAGGATCTCCAGAGTTGCCTAACATGAGAATGTCATGTCTTGAAGCAGAATGGAGTGCTCGTGACAAAGAACTGATAGCTCTGTATGAAGGCCTACAGCTTATTTTGGTGGATTCGATGGATGATGATATGAGTCTCCAGATTATGGTCTGTTAGAGTGCCAAACACATGTAAGAGACCATAGAACTTCTTATGGAAGGAACCGAAGATGTCAGGCAGAATCGACTGGATATCTTGACTTCACAATATGAGGCTTTTAAGTCCTTGCCTGGAGAAAGTATCACTCAATTCTTTGAAAGATTGAACAAGCTGTTAAATGAATTAAGTATTCATGGAAAGACTTATCCTCAGAGAGAAGTCAATAGGAAGTTTATGCTTGTCCTACCTCACCATCTAGAGAACAAGGCTTCATCTGTTTGTGAGCGTGTTGACTTTGAAACCATGACACTTGAGAAGTTGTATGGTAAGCTGAAGACTCATGAAATGGAGCAAAAACAAATGAAGATCATCTATGGTTATGGTACAGTTGATAGCAAGAATGTTGAACTACTCAAGACAACTGCTCTTGTAGCCAGTGGAATCAAAGAGCTTGATATTACTGCTGAAAAGCCTAAGTCTAAAGCTGAAACACTCTTTGAAGCTGAGATGGATGATGGAACCTCTCTGGGAATCCAGGTGACTACTACACTACCGAGGAGCTGCAAAGCATGGAAGATCCTACTATGGCCAACCTAGCAGGGATGTCCAGTAATAATAGGTTTAAAAGGAAACAAGGCTTTAGGGGTTCCGGAAGCAGCAATCGTGGTCAGAGGTCAAGTTCATCTTCTGGATCAGGTTACAAGACAGGGATGGTAGACATAAGTAAGTTCAGATGCTACAATTGTGATGAGGTTGGGCACTTTGCCACTGAATGTAGGAAGTCCCAACAAGCAAGGGATAAAGGCAAAGCTTATCAGAAGAAGGACTCAGGTAGCTCAAGGAAGTATCCAGTGAAATCTTACATAGCTGAAGGGAAGAGCTGAGATGACACTGACGATGAAGAAGAACAATATGGAAATATAGCATTGATGGCAGAATCTTCTTCTTAGGTAACATTTCCAATTATTCGTGCTTTACCTCCAGATAACTTGTGTGAGAATGAACACTGTGTCTTCTTCAGGCAGACTAACCTAGTGTACGGAAATGCTGTTTCTCATCACTATCTTAAGGTACGATGCAAGATAAATGAATGCTTTGAACAACATGATGTCGTAAAAGAAGTGTATAGAAACGTTAGTACTACACTAAGATGTACTCTGCTTGATGTCAAAGACCTTAAAGTAGAACTAAAGAAAGTTAAAGATGAAAATGATAAGTTAGTTCTAGATAGGGTCAGTGTTGAGAATCTTAAGTAAACCAATAGATATTTAGAGCTTAAGATTACTAAGCACCTTGAGGCAGAGGAAGAGCTAAAGAACAAGAATGCAGAATTAGAAACTAAATTGCATGCTTTTACTGATTCTGCAAATCTTGCTAAGAAGCTCATAGCTGATCAAGTAGTAGGTGGAAAGGTTGGGATAGGTCTAGACTACGACGAACTTAGAAAAGCTTCTAAGAAACAAGTAGTTGAAAATGACCTTGTTGAGAAAGTTGTTAATCCCCCTGGTACCCCTCATGTTCTTAAGGAAGCTAATAAGCCTCTATTAAAAAAAGCTACTGTTGAGCCCTTTGATGAAGATAATCTTTATATTCATCATGAGATGCTTGTTGAGGATTTCGAGCTCTCAAGGAGACAAAAGGCAAAAAAACCTATGTCTGTTGCTAGTGACGCTGACTTATCTTTTGCCGGACTAGGTTTTACTTCCAAGAATAAGAAGAATAGAAGTAGAAATGGAAGGATAGGAATTAGTGGCCCTAGGAAGTTATGTGATAACTATGGTTCTGCTAGTCACCTTACTCATGCTTGTAGAAAGGTTAAAGTAGACAATGTTAAGAATGCTTATGTGCATAACATGCCTAAAATTTCTAAGTGTGATAAATCTGTTTGCATGCCATATGTAGTATCTTTCATGCACACTTATCTTGATTCCACACACTCACATAATACATCTCATGATCATGATAAGCATTTTAGTAAGAACACTGGTAGATCAAAGACTGTAAGCCCTCCTAAAGCTAGGAAAGTGACACCTGTCACCAAGCCCAAGAGCAAGTCTGTTAGTGCTTCTGAAAGTGACAAGGAAACAGTCAATTATTAAGCAAAAACTATTAAGCCTGTCAATTTTGTTAAGAGAAATGTTATATATTTAAATGCTTCTAAGTCTTCTGGACCCAACTTAGTTTGGGTACCAAAGAAAACTTAATCATCTTTGTTTTCAGGGCATTAAGCAGAAGAAGGTCATGTGGATTCTGGATAGTGGATGTTCAAGGCATATGAGTGGAGATAGAGCCCTTCTATAAAAGGTGGTTGAGAAAGCTGGCCCAGTGGTTACTTTTGGAGATGACAACAAAGGTTATACTATGGGATATGGCTGTTTGGAAATTGTCAATGTCATCATTGAAGAAATCTCTCTGGTTGAAGGTCTTATGCATAATCTCCTCAGTATCAGTCAGTTCTGTGACAAAGGATGTGAAGTTTTGTTCAAGGAGGAGAAGTGTTTGATCTCTAATCATAAGAATGAAAAGATGACTCTTAATAGAGTTAGAAAGGGTGATCTGTTCGTAGCTAACTGGAATTCTGCAGATGGTCAAGTAATGTATTTCTATAGTAAAACCTCTTCAGATGAAAGTTGGTTATGGCATAAGAAGCTCTCCCACTTGAACTTTAAGACCATGAATTCTTTGGTTAAGAGGGAATTGGTGAGAGGATTTCCCGAGATAGAATTCAGTCTTGATGAACTTTGTGAAGCATGTGAGAAGGGAAAGTTAAAGAGGGCATCACACAAGAAGAAGACAATGACTGACATCACTGAACCACTACAGCTCCTTCACATGGATTTATTTGGCCCTGTCAATGTCAAGTCTATGTCAAGAAAGAAATATGGATTAATAATTGTTGATGACTATTCCAAATACACGTGGGTGTTATTCTTACATTCAAAGGATGAAGCACCTGATATAATTATTTATCACATCAACAAGATTGATTAGAAGCTGGAGTGCCTGTGCGAACAATCAGATCAGATAATGGAACAAAATTCAGAAATGCTAAGCTGAATGATTTATGTGTCGAGAAGGGCATCTCAAGACAGTTATCAGCACCAAGGACTCCTCAACAAAATAGTGTGGTTGAGAGGAAGAATCGAATATTTGTTGAAGCTGCAAGGACTATGCTTAATGAAGCCAATCTTCCTACCTACTTCTGGGTTGAAGCAGTTAACACTGCATGCCATACTCAAAATAGAACCCTGATCAACAAGATGTATGAGAAGACCCCTTATGAGTTAATGGCCAACAAGAAACCAATAATGAAATACTTTCACGTATTTGGAGAAAAGTGCTTTGTGCTTAAGGATGATGAACATCTTGGAAAGTTTGATGCTAAAGCTAAGAAGGTATCTTTCTGGGCTATTCTCTAGAGTCAAAGGCTTACAGGGTGTATGTGATTAGTGATCAAAAGGTTATGAAAAGCCTTAATATAACATTTGATGATGCCAAGCTCCCAAGTATTCAGAAGGAAGATGATAATGATAATCTTGATGTTGAAGATCTTTCAGATGGAGAAGATGAACCTGAAGTTGTTCCAGAAAACAATGACAATGGAAATGATCATGATGATCATAATTCTGATGCAGACTCTCAAGGTAATGGTCATGAGACAAGTAATGATAGTCACACTATCACAGGGACTAGTCCTCAAGCCTCAGATTCTGGAGATCAAGCTGGAAACAACTCAGGGGGAGCAGAACAAGGTGAAGAACAAGGATCAGGTAGTTAGACACAACAAAATTCTGGAAATGCTGAGTCATCAAGGGCTAGTCTACCAAGACATAGAGTATGGAGTAAAGACCACCCTCAAAACTTGATACTTAGTAATTCAGACAATGGAGTTAAAACTAGAAGAGCTACAACAAATGAATGTTTCTATTCTGGGTTTCTATCTCAAATGGAGCCAAATAAAGTATATGAAGCTCTTGGGGATCCTGATTGGGTGATTGCTATGAAAGAGAAACTCAATCAGTTCGAACGACAGAAAGTGTAGAAGCTTGTACCCAGACCTAAAGACAAATCAGTGACTGGCACAAAATGGGTTTTCAGAAACAAGCTTGATGAAGATGGAGTAGTAACAAGGAACAAGGAGAGACTGGTTGCTAAGGGATATTCTCAAGAAGAAGGGATTGACTACGATGAAACCTTTGCACCAGTTGCTAGACTTGAAGCCATCAAGATGTTTTTAACATTTGCATCATATTCAAATTTCAAGTTATCAAATGGATGTGAAAAGTACTTTCCTGAATGGTGAGCTTGATGAAGAGGTCTATGTGGAGCAACTCCCTGGCTTCATAGATCCTGAGTTTGAAGATTTTGTCTATTTTCTCTTCAAGGCTCTTTATGGTCTTAAGCAAGCGCCGAGAACATGATATGACACTCTCTCAGAATTTTTGCTTGAAAATGGTTTCACTAGAGGTGTCATAGATAAGACTCTGTTTTATAAGAATCATAAAAATGATATTATACTTGTGCAAGTCTATGTTGACGATATTATATTTGGGTCTACGAATGATGCACTTTGTGCAAGGTTTGCTAAGCTTATGCAGAGTAGGTATGAGATGAGTATGATGGGTGAGTTGAACTTCTTTCTTGGACTTCAAGTGAGTAAGAAATCAGATGGTATCTTCATTTATCAAACGAATTAAATCAGAGATCTTCTGAAGAAATATCAGTTGGAAGATTTAACACCTGATAAGACTCTGATGGCAACTACCAAAAAACTTGATCAAGACAAGTCTGATAAGAAGGTGGACATCACTTATTATCGAGGCATGATTGGATCATTAATCTACCTGACTGCAAGTCATCCAGATATTATGTTTTCTACATGTTTGTGTGCACCCTAAGCTGATCCGAAGGAATCTCATCTGATAGCCGTCAAAAGAATTTTCAGATATCTGAGGGGTACACCTAATCTAGGTATCTGGTATCCTAAAGATACTGGATTTGATCTTATTGGCTATACAGATTTTGATTATGATGGTTTTAAGATTGATCGGAAGAGTACTTCAGGAAGCTTTCAGTTTCTTAGGAGAAGATTGTTTTTTTGGTTTAGTAAGAAGCATCATTCAGTTTCTACATCTACTGTTGAAGCTGAATACAATGCTGCTGGAAGCTTCTGTTCTCAAATTCTTTATATAAGAAACCAACTCCGGGACTATGGACTTGATTTGAAGAATATTCCTATCTACTGTATCAACCCAAGTGTCATAATAATCTCAAATAATCCTGTTCAGCATTCAAGGACCAAACATATTGATATAAGGTATCATTTCATTCGAGAGCATATAACGAATGGTATTGTGCAACTTCATTATGTTCCCACAATGGACCAAATTACAGATATCTTTATGAAGCCACTTTATGAAGTTACCTTCAATAAGTTGGTTAGTGAACTTGGCATGTTAAATTTGTCCAATTAATTGGAAATCAACAAATATAATTTGATGCGGGTAAACTTTACTACCCCAATGATGATGTTTTGAGGGGAAAGTAAGTTTACATATCTATATTCATTATATATATCCATGTTTGTAAACTTGTTTTGAAGCTAACTGATTATCATGCCTTACATGTTATATGCTAGTGGTAAGTAGTTAGAGTCTTTGATGCAATATATGAGTTGTTTGAATGTTTACATGCTACATGTTTACTCTGATGCAAATACTCATGATATTGATATTTATTTTAGCACACACACATCTCATTTTTATTTGCACTCTGATTTAAGATCCTGTATTCTCTTTTGTGATTCTATCATAACTCTGATTTATAGGTTTAGATCCTACTTAAGATTCGTTACAACTAGTTTGAGTACTCTGTTTATATTCTGTGTGATTGTATCATGTTTTTGAGAAATTCTACATGATTTTTGAGTTTCAAACCCTAGGTAACTCTGACAACAGATTCATTGGTCACTCAGATTATCTGTTTATGCTAGAATAACTCTATTTATCTTGTGCTAGAATAAATATGCAACATGACTAGTGATATTGTGATATGTTTAAGTCATGAGTAGTTTTTAATTGGTTCAGTCTTGTGTTGACTAATCAATTTGTGCATACTTGTTGGATATACTCTTGGCATAATTAATTGATTTTATGACTTATATATTGACCCTATATGTAACTCTGATGATCTTATTATGCTTATACTCTGTTCTGGATATTAAATCTTGATATATTTCTTATACCCTGATTACCTTATGCAAGTCTTATAAGTTTAGAATAATATTCACTCTCTTTCCTCTATAGTATTGATCTGTATTGGACTAACTTGAACTGTTTTGAGCTAATGAGATTTGATTAAGTAGAATTGTCAAAAGAATCAGAAAGCATGATCATCTGAGACATCCTTCATGAATCCATATTATGGTAAGTAGAGGTAAAAGATCTCTGATTTTGAAATCACTCTGTTCGTGATCACTAAATTCTCAGATATTGTACTTCGGATATTTGTGATCTTCAACACCCTCAGTGGTTTTAGGAACTGACTAAGAGCCTATCAAACCTCATAGGTTCTAATCCAAGTCGTTAGAACCAAACACTTCTCAAACAGTATTCCATTACCTTACTCTGATATATTCTCATATTTTATTCTAATTTACTTAATTTTTTTGTGATATTAACTCAGTGATCAGACAAAATTACCATTTGGTATTGGAGTTGTGTTAAGAATGAGGGAGATAGTGCTAAGAAGCACCACATAAAGAAGGAAAGGTCAACCCTATAGCTCTGTCTCTCACAAAGTAGTGGAGTATCTATAAACTGAGACATATGTAAGCCCATATGTATTCTCTTAAAAGAATATAGAGATGAAAAAGGCATATAAACAGTTACTAGGTGCTTTCTCCCAATAGATTGTTATCTATTGAAAATTCTCATGTCAGCCAGGGCATCTGTATGAGAGTCACTACCCCTTGATTAAAATGATTTAAATGCACATGTGAGATTCACACATACAAAGAAGGTATTGAAGCAGCAATCGTTGTTAAACCATATCAAGGTCAATGGCAATGGTTGAAATCCTGGATCATGTTTCTGCTCTTTATCTCTTATCTTGAATGAGAACATATGATCCTGGAAGTTGCTCGATCTTAATTCTCAAATCCTAGTCTATGATATGTGAAATGATATTGGACTCTGATCTTTTGGATTAAGATCTTGGAGACTCTGATAAGTCCTCACAGACTTTAGAAGAAATCTTTGATCCCTAATGTCATATTGTTGATCATTGGTTATCTTCCCAGAATTCAAATCTGGAAATGGTTTTGACTTAGTCAAAATTGCAGCTCGTAAATAAGGACTCAGATATTATCTGACGAGTTTATGAGGTATACTTCTTCATGGAAGTTTAGGGTGTAATATATAATAGATGACGTCAAAGATTACTGGAGCTAACAATGTCATTATAAATCAGTTAAGCTTGATGGATTACTGGAGCTAACAATGTCATTAATCTTCAATGATCTGATGCCAAAACTTACTGGAGCTAACAATGTCATTAATCTTCAATGATCTGATGTCAAAACTTACTGGAGCTAACAATGTCATTAATCTTCAATGATCTGATGTCAAAGATTACTGGAGCTAACAATGTCATTAACATGATGATGTCAAAGATTACTGATGCTGACAATGTCATTAGCAATCAGTTATATAATAGATGATGTCAAAGATTACTGATGCTGACAATATCATTAGTAATCAGTTAAGCTTGGGGCCAACCCTAAGATTAGTTGTATTGTAACCTTAATCTGTAATTTATACTTGTAACACTTAATATCTGTAAAATGTAAATGGAGCAGACTGGAGCATTTTTCCCTAAACAGTGTCAAGCCTAAGAATTCTATCTGGAAGAAGATCAAGAATGTCATGCCTCAGAAGAATTATGAAGAAGCTTGGAGTTGAATAATTCTGTTTGGTGAAAAACATTCTAAGTCAAGATCTCTACAAGTCACAGAATTAGTGTTATAGAGAAGTCATTCGAGAACTCAGAAAGACCTATCGAGAACTCAGAAAGACCTATCGAGAACTCAGGAACTGTCTATCGAGAACTTAGGAAATGCTATTGGAGATATCGATAAGTCAGATACCCATTCGAGAACTCAGAGATATCGACAAGTATACATTCATTAGAGAACTCTGAGTTATCAATAAGCCAAAGTCCATTAGAGAACTCTGAGTTATCGATAAACCAAAATTCACTAGAGAACTCAGAGTTGTCGATAAGTCAAGTCAACAATAAAGTTTCAAAGATATCAACAAGCCAACATGCCTATCTAGATGTCGAGTTCTCTACAGCTTAATTGGAGATCTCGAAGTGAAGAAATTTCTCTAAGTACAGAATTGCAGAACAGTTCAATATCCAAGGTTGCAAATCAACAAACAATTCACATAGCTGGATTGACAAGTCTACAAAAAGCACCTTGAGAGATGTGCAAGATCAATGGCAAAGATTAACTGACAGAGGAAGATTAAAGTAAACACGGGATGCTAAAGATATGCTAAGCCAGAAATGGGAGATTTTCTTTTCTATAAATAGAAATGACAAGTGACAGTTTAGAAAAGCTAATAGCATGTTTATTATACACTGTGTAAACCAGCAGTTAACTGAGTTATAAAGTTAACACTGGTCCTTAGTCAGTTGTAACTATATAGAAAGAAAATCTTGTATTCTCTCTCAAGAAAGAAGCTAAATTCTAAACCAAGAACTTAGAGATTTTGTAGCAAAATACTGCTTGATTTTTAATATAAAATTAAGTGAGTTTTGAAGATCTTTGTTTTACATATTTGCATTGTTATTTATGTTTAACATCTATTCTACCAAATCATTGATAACAACCAACTGCTAAAGCCAAAGTCGATTAAAAAGTAAACATTTAAGCTAAAACACATTCACCCCCCCTCTATGTTGTATTCATATCTAACAAGTGGTATCAGAGCAAAATATGAAAGTAAACAGATTAGATCTTGGAAAAATGAATATACTGAAAATCAGTAGTATCAAGATTCCTCCCTTTGATAAGGCCAACTACACTTTATGGAAAAAGAAAATGTTGCTGTTTATAAGAATGGCCAATCACCTTTACATTCAGATCCTCAAGAATAGACCCTTCACTCCTATGGTTAGAGTTGAGAAAACCACAGATGGAGACATGGTTATTCCAGCTCATTATGCTCCGAAGGATCCCTCTAAGTATACTGAACCTGAAAGAGAGAAAGTTTCCCTAGACAGTGCTTTGCAACTGATACTAATTGAGTCACTTGACAATGTAATGTATAACAACATTGTCAACTGTGACATTGCTAAACAGATCTGGGAAAAGATTGAGATACTCTGTGAAGGAACTGAGGAGGTTAGGTCAAATCAAAGAAGGATATTGATTTCTCAGTATGAGGGTTTTATGGCTAAACCAAAGGAAGGTATTACTGATGTGTTTAAAAGGTTTAATAAGCTGATAAATGACTTGCAGCTTCATGATAAATTTTATGATATTGAAGAAGTGAATTTTGAAGTTTTTGCTTACTCTCCCTGATCATTTGGAACAAAAGATCTCTGCAATCAGAGAAGGAAGGGATTTGAGTAGAATCACACTGGAAGTGCTTTATAGGGTTCTGAAAACTTATGAACTTGAAATGATTCAAAAGAAATCATTAAGGGTTAGTCAAGGATATGTAATGGATGGCTCAAGTGCACTGATTGTGAATGATAGCCAAACCTCTAATGATGAGCAAAGATCCCAAACTCCAGAAATTTCTACAAGTGAGAAAAGATTCAATGACACTAAAGAGCAAGTCATACTGGAATTGAATGAAGATGATGAGTTCTACACTCTTGATGAGCTTGATGAGCTAGACAAATCAATGGCTTACTTGGCTAGAAAATTCTCTAACATTAGAGTGAAGAAACCAAGATTTTTCAAGAGCAAAAGACAGTCCTTCAACAAAGACAATAGCTAGAAAGGAAAAGGAAAGTACACTCCTGATAGCAAAATTGGCTATAAATCTAGATCTGTTGACAGATCAAACATAAGGTGCTTTAACTGTGATGAGTTGGGCCATTTTGCTACAGAATGTAGGAAACCCAAGAAGGCAAAGAAAGACAAAGCCTATCTTGAATTGGAAGCAAAGTATGATGCTCTTCTAAAGAAGCAACAAGGGAAATCTTATATTGCTGAGGGCAAGAGCTGGGATGATTCAGATAATGATGAAGATGAAGAATTCGGAAACTATGCACTCATGGCCTTGGAGCAAGGAGACTCTTCATCATCTAAATCACAGGTACCTACTCTTACCACAATTGATTTAAATGTAAGTCAATATAAGGAAACTGTTGAAAAGATGAGCACAGAAATGTTCCACATTCATACAAGCATGGTTGCTGCAAATGAGGAAGTTAGCAGATTGAAAAAGATCAATGAAAAACTTGAGAGTGAAAAACAAGAGACTGAATTGTTGCTGGTTGAGCTTGATACTGCTAAGCAAGAAAATGCATACTTAAAGAACAAATTAAAGTGTGCAAGTGAAATTGAAGCAGTATTGAGAGAAAGGCTGGAGAAGAATGAAGTGAAGCTGAAATCCTTCAAAAATGCTTCTGAGTTGATTGGCCAATATCATGAAAAGAACAAGCCATGTGCAAACATTGCAATTGGTCTTGATTATGAGGGTTTGAACAACAAAAAGAAGTCTGTCAGTGACAAAGGAAAATCAACTGATACTGAGGATGTTCCAATTATTTTGAAGAAAGTTGAATCACCTTTGTTCAAGGCATGTGAGGTGAACTTCAGTGAAGAAGAGTTGATCATCAAACAGGAGATAGCTGATGAGGACAAGGAAAAGAAAAATGATGAGACAACTCAGTCTTCCATCTCTGTTGAAACACCAAAACCAATCAAGAAACTAAGGAGCCTGTGAAGGAGATTAAAGCTGAACAGGTCAAAAAGAAAAAGAAGAATAGAAATGGAAAGATTGGGATAAACAAAAGCAATAATTTTGCTTATGTTGTAGATGCTCCTAGAAAGAGGTGTGAGAATTATGGATCAATGAATCACCTAACTCATCTTTGTAAAAATATTGTTAGCAATCCACCTGAAGGAGTCTGCAAGTACAATGAAGCTAAGGCTAATGATCCCTATTCATTCTGTGACAAGTTTGACTGCATTCCCTGCAACATGAAAGTGATGAAGAGTTGCCACAAATTGAGAATTAATTTCATAGAATCAAAAATTGGTTCTATATCTGAAAGGGAAAATGCTCAACAGCCTATGAATTCCATTTTATCTGAAAATTCTCATTCTACTTCTGCAAAATCAGTTAACAAGAAGAAAGTGCCCAACACAGCTTAGGTAGCTAAACACACTTAATCCTCATTGTGTGCAGGGAAAAGGAAAGAAGGTCATATGGATCATTAATAGTGGATGTTCCAGGAATATGACAGGTGATAAGGCCCTGCTATCATAATTTGAGGAGATGGTTGGCCCTTTGGTGACCTTTGGAGACAACAGCAAAGGATTCACAATGGGATATGGCAAGATTGTTTTTGGAAATGTTGTCATTGAAGATGTAGCACTAGTTGCTGGATTAGAAGTAAATCTTCTAAGTGTTAGTCAATTTGCAGACAAAGGTTTTCAAGTTGTTTTCAACAAAGAAGATTGTGCTTTTATTAGCAAAAAGACTGGTGAAATTGCTCTTAAAGGAGTAAGAAAGGGAAGCTTGTTTGTTGCAGACTTAGACTCAACAAATAAGGATGGAGTGTGTTATTTCTACACCAAGGCATCAAAAGAGCAAAGCAAATTGTGGCATAAGAAGCTATCTCACTTGAATTTCAAAGCAATCAACACCTTAGTCAAGAAGGAGCTTGTGAGAGACATGCCTAGTCTGGAATTTGCTCAACTGGAAGTTTGTGAAGCTTGTCAGAAAGGAAAAATGAAAAGATCAAGTCACAAGTCAAAATCTGTGAATTCTATAAGTGCACCTCTGCAACTTATTCACATGGACTTGTTTGGGCCAGTAAATGTCTTGTCCATTTCAAGGAACAAATATGCCCTTGTCATGGTTGATGATTTTTCAAGATACACTTGGGTTGAGTTCATGTACTTTAAAGATGAAACTTCAAACATTATAATTGAGCACATCAAGAAAATTGAGAAGCAAGCTGAAGGAAAAGTTAGTGTGAAAAGATTGAGGAGTGATAATGGAACAGAATTCAGAAACTCAACATTAAGTGAATTCTGCCAAAGCAAAGGCATTGTTCAAGAATTTTCAGCAGCTAGAACACCTCAACAGAATGGAGTAGTTGAAAGGAAAAATAGAACATTGGTTGAAGCTGCTAGAACCTTGCTACAAGATGCTCAGTTGCTAACTAGTTTTTGGGAAGAGGCTGTTAATACTGCATGCTACACTCAAAACAAATATCTCATCAACAAAGCTCATGGCAAATCACCTTACTCAATCATGTCTAACAGGAAGCCTACAGTGAAGCATCTACATGTGTTTGGAAACAAATGTTATATTCTAAAAGACAACTCTGAATATGTGGGAAAATTTGACTCTAAAGTTTTTGAAGCAATTTTTCTGGGATATTCATTGGAAAGAACAACCTACAAAGTTTATGCGATTGATCAAAAGAAAATTATGGAAAGAACATATGTGACTTTTGATGATGACAAGTGTCCAGGGTTGGAATGCCTTGATGTAAATGATGCTGAAGCCCTTGCATTTGAGAATCTAACCAATGATAGTGATTCTGATGAAGAAGATGAAGTTGTGGCACAACAAATGACAAATGAAGAGACCTCTGAACAAAATCATGGGAATGAAAGCTCTCTTCAGACACCTGAATTTGGTGGCACAAACTCAGGGGGAGAAGGAGAGAATGGAAATGACAGTCATGGTAATACTGAAGAAAATGATGAAGGCACTAGTCAACAGACACACACTAGAAAGTGGGATATGAGTCATACAGTAGAAGATATTATTGGTGATCCCTCAACTGGTGTGAGAACTAGAAGTGCAACTGCTAATGAATGCCTACATGCAGGTTGTCTATCTCAAGTAGAGCCCAAGAAAACTGAAGAAGCCCTATTGGATCCTGATTGGATATGTGCTGTACAGGAGGAGCTGAATCAGTTTAAGAAAAACAAAGTTTGGAAATTAGTCCCTGCACCAAAGAACAGAAGCATAATTGGAACTAAGTGTGTGTACACGAACAAAATGGATGAAAATGAAATTGTTACTAGAAACAAAGCAAGGATGGTTGCTAAAGGCTACTCACAAGAAGAGGGAATTGACTATGATGAGATTTTTGCTCCTGTTGCAAGACTAGAAGCAATAAGAATTTTTCAGGCATTTGCTGCACACTCAAATTTCAAGGTCTATCAAATGGATGTCAAGAGTGCTTTTCTTAATGGTGAACTAGAAGAAGAAGTTTATGTGCAACAACCACCTGGCTTTGAAGATCCAGAATTTCCTAACTTTGTTTACAAATTACTCAAGGCTCTATATGGATTAAAACAGGCACCTAGAGCCTGGTATGACACTCTGTCAGAATTTCTACTCAAACATGGTTTTACCAGAGGTACTATTGATAAGACTCTCTTCTACAAGAAGCATGGTGAAGATATGATCCTAGTTCAAATCTATGTGGATGATATCATCTTTGGATCTACAAATGAAAAGCTTTGTCAAAGATTCTCTAGGCTAATGCAGAGTGAGTATGAAATGAGCATGATGGGAGAATTGAGTTACTTCCTTGGCCTTCAAGTTAGTCAAAGAAGTGACGATATTTTCATCAGCCAAACCAAATATGTGAATGACTTATTGAAGAAATTTGGTATGGTGGATAGCTCACCTGCATCTACACCAATGTCTACTGCAACCAAGTTGGATGAAGACAAGAAATGCAAGAGTGTGGATATTTCAAGCTACAGAGGGATGATTGGATTATTGCTTTATTTGACTGCTATTAGACCAGACATCATGTTTGCTACTTGTCTATGTGCTAGATTTCAAACCAATCCAAAGGAATCACATTTGATGGCTGTGAAAATGATTTTCAGATACTTAAAGGGAACTCCAAACTTGGGATTATGGTATCCTAAGGGAACTGGTTTTGAAGCTGTTGGATACACAGATGCAGATTTTGGTGGATGCAGGGTTGATAGGAAAAGTATTAGTGGAAGCTGTCAATTTCTTGGTCAAAGACTTGTATCCTGGTATAGTAAGAAACAACAATCTGTGTCAACTTCCACAGCTGAGGCTGAATATATAACTGCTGGAAGTTGTTGTGCTCAGGTGCTTTGGATTAGAAATCAGCTAATGGACTATGGTCTAGTGTTACACAAAATTCCTATTATGTGTGACAATACTAGTGCCATATCTATAGTAGCTAATCCAATTAATCATTCTAGAACAAAGCACATTGATGTTAGGTACCATTTTATCAGGGAACATGCTGTAAATGGTACCATTGAGCTCATTTTTGTTCCAACAGAGAAATAATTAGCTGACATTTTTACTAAACCTTTGGATGAAGCAACCTTCACTAGACTTATGAGTGAAATTGGAATGCTCAATTCTTCATCCTAAGGCAAGAACTCAGCTAATGCGTTGAAGCAGATTAATTTCTAATAAATCAACCTAGTTTGATTTAATTGGAAATTAACTGAAATATGAATTATAAATATTTCAGAATCTCTGTATATTTATTTTTCTTAAAGACTAAAAAATTAACTTAGAATATTTCAAATTCTAAGTAAACTGCTTAGTTGTTAATTTAGATCTTAAATGTGTAAAATTAACACAAGGCAGAATAACAGTACTCAAAGGTATAGAGAAGTGAGTTCTCGATAAGTCAAAATGACTTATCGACAAGTCATTTTAGAGTTCTCGAGTGAGTCCTCGATAAGTATATTTACAGACTTCTCGAATGACTTCTCGATAAGCTCTATTATGACTTATCGATAAGACCATGTAGAGTTCTCTAATAGTGTTAATTCACAGAGTTCTCGACAAGGATATTTTGAGACTTATCAATAACTCAGAACTGGAATAATTTAATTCAATGAATTATTTTAGACAAATACTTTTGGAAAATTTATTCTGATTTCAATTTGATTCAATTCAAATAAATTAGAATCCTTTTTAGTCCATTTTCGGACAAAC
This sequence comes from Apium graveolens, assembly GCF_009905375.1. Taxonomy (NCBI): domain Eukaryota; kingdom Viridiplantae; phylum Streptophyta; class Magnoliopsida; order Apiales; family Apiaceae; genus Apium; species Apium graveolens. The sequence continues at coordinate 112,868,564 of NC_133651.1, read as the reverse complement.
TGGGCATTTATCAGAGTTCTCGATAAATCATTTTTTAGCTCTCGAAAAGAATTAATAAAATGACTTATCGAATGTACCTTTTTCAAATTCAAAATTACTTCTCGATAAGTTTAATATCAACCGTTTATTTGACTTCTCGATAAGTATTTTACTTTTTCTATAAATACCCAGACTTCTCGATTCAATTTGAACTTGGAATTTTTCAAAATTCTAAGTAAACCGAATATTTATTACTTCATATCTTCAGTATATGAACTTAATAAATAACAGATCAAAAGAAGCAAAAAGTATGAAAAACTGAACAAATTTAATTCATAAATTATGTTCATAAAAATACTTTTGACATACTTTGTCTCTAATTTCTCTGACTTATTGACACATTTACTTGCTTATATGATTTCTTGTTTACATGAAAATAAGTTAGTCCAATGTTAGTAGACTGGTACATTATTTGTGTTGTTTTGAGTATGCTGATAGTGGTGAATGTAACACCCCCAAATCCGGGGTCGGGGATCCGGGTTGTCACGAGTTCCATTTCCCTTAACAACACCCAATCTTAATAAATAATCAATTACTCTGTACTGTGACCCCACAATAAACACACACACCACAAGTTATAGTCTCAGAGATGAATATCCAAAAATAATCACAAGTCGTTTTATTCCACAATTATATGCCAATACACCTTCAACAGGTTTCTGAATAAATTTACATTTCTTTGCCATTATTACAATTCATTTATATACATAATCTGATACATCAAAATTTGAAAGCCTAGCCTATTGGTAGTTCCTACCTCAGCTATGGCGGCATCAGTGCTTCTAGAAAACTGCGGAACGTCTCCTAACCTCTTGCGAATCGGGAGCTTGGTCCGGTTCATCTTGTCTATCTGATGTTGTGTGATGAAAGAAGAAAGCAAGGGTGAGCAGCAAGCCCACCAAAATAATATGTATAATGATTAACAATATATGATCCTTCTCATAGTACTCATGAAAGTCTTGGTCGAAAGAAATGAACCAAGTTGATATCTTAATGCGATGAAGTCGCAAAATATTCAGTATATATATATATATATACATATATACTTTTCAAAATATTGGAAGTCCTCTTCCATGCACAATATACACAAAGTCCCAGTGTATAACTGTATAAAAAAAAATATCGTTGCAAGGTGATCTCATATATCTAACCTTGTCTCAACGTTTTTCTGAAAATCTTTGTCATTCATAAGACAATTATTAATTAGATATAAGTTTAAAAGATGAAGTTACAAGATACCCCAATATACTTATATCTTTCCCAAATACTACTTGAACTACCACCGTTCAAGTTATAATTAGCTTCAAAAGTTCATCACATAAATGAGACTATAAGGCAAGATTTGAATAGATTAAATCTTTAAAATATTATCAAAATAAAATGAAGTTACGAGATACTTCATTTGATGTAAACATCATTTTGAAAACTTGACCCTGCCAACACTCAACAATCGCCCAACCGTAGCCTTTCTATCGAAGTGCTCTGGGTAGTGTTGCAGAAATTATCCAATTGGATGATGAACTCATTACGGGAGTTTGCCGCGCCAGGAAGACCACTTACGATGATCAGTCGTAGTAGTACAACCCCACCATTTTCTACATGTAGAGGAGAACCTGTCGGATTTACTTGTCAACTGAACACTGAACTCCTAAGGAATGGACCGCCTTAGCGGAACTTCCAGGCCATTTGGGCCAATATAATAAGGCTGGGCCGGCGCTACTCGGCCACTTACGCCACTCCTAGTTCAGATGAAATCCATGACTCTGAAACGTAAAGCTTGTCCCCACTTTCCCCAAGTAGAAACTTGTTGATACGGCTCCACCAAGAAGTCGTATCTATTTGGAAAGGAGAACTCACCGATATTTCCCAGGCGATGCCTGTTAATGGATTAACTTGTTCCAAGAATTTTACTTCCCGAGTGTTGGGTAAGTAATCAATTCATTTATCAAAACAGCAACCTTGTTGCGAATATAAAACACACCACAGAGCCGGATCCCTCAGGTTTTGAGCGAGTATTTAAATCCCCTTCGAAAGGAGGATCTTAAAAAAAATGAGTTTTGGGATCCGCTCTAACTTTTAAAAAAATCATTTTGAAGACTCGCAAAACATTTTTAAGAATGTTTGGAGCGAAGCTGATTTAATGAAGTAAATCAGTCCCCAGAATATTTAGAAAATGTCTGAATATTATTATTTAAATAATATTCCCATAAAGAATAATCTTTATAAAATAATTGAAGTAGAAGTATTAAAACTTATACTTGAAATGAATAGAAAATAATCAAAGATATACTTATACGAAAGTAATATCTTTATTTGAATAATCGAAAATAAGTTTGATTATTTACACCTTATTCTTTAATAAAATAAAGAACAAATCTCAGCAAATAATCGGAGTCATAGATCCTCAAATGAATATTCAAAAATATTCATTAAACAATATAAACTGAGTCATAAGCCCTCGAATGAATATTCAAAATAATATTCAATAATAAAATAAAGGAGTCATAAGTCCTCGGATGAATATTCAAAATAATATTCAATAATAAAATAAAGTTAAAGTTATCGAATAAACCTTATTCGATTAATAGTTTTGAAAATTATGACCATATATATATAAGTATAAATATATATATATATATATTTATATCCATATATACAAAATCTACTCGGGATCCTCGACTCCCGGTTTTAGAAATATTTTCACCTTTGGGTCCCTGTACTAAGGGTATATGCAAATTACCGCTATCCTCTAGCATAGGTATTATCAACTGAATCAACAGATATATATATATGGAAAGAATGCGAAACAGGCATGCATATATACCATATCAGCATGCTCCAATATATCGCAAAATTTGCTAATAACAATCATGCACTATCACAAGATAATGCATATACATATATTTACATCACAACAACAGTATGTCGGGTAGAAAACTTGCCTGAGCGACTGGGGGTTACGAATGGCTCGGGACGAGTCTGGTAACCTATAAACAACAAGTAAGTTGGAATTAAACCAAAGTCACTTGTAAATCTATACTCTAACCAACTCAGACTCTAACGCTCGTTTTGCGCTTACTGATTCTCTTAAGTCACTCGAGTACCCTCGGCTCCACCATTTTTAATAATTTAACCTTTACGAGTTTTAAGGCGATTCCTTCGCGAGTGTCTTACCAACTGCCTAACACACTTACCATAAATGTTTCATGCATTAATTAACCCTTTTTGGTCTTTAACCTATGTTTCAAAGTAAGGCGAGGGGAAAAGTTTCGTTCGCGAAACGCCGTTACTTGAAACGGTCGTTTCTCCTAAACCGTGCATCGGAATCGAACGAACTACATATCAAAACGAAGCTCGTAACATGAGCTATCTAAACATGGCAGTGGTCATAATCTAGCAGGGGGTTCTCGGGTCCTAATGTTATGCACAAAAACAGTCCAAAGAAAATCGGACGTTACGACGGCTATGTTTACGCGATTACCAATGTTTAAACTACTCCAATTAACCACCAACCAACTCATAACCATCAATACAACAAAACTTCACCTAAACCATACCACATCAGTCCATAATCTCCAAGGTTTTCAACTCAAACAACCACAATCAAGACCTATGAACTATAATCAAGCTTCAATTACCAAAAACACTTCCAAATCAAACCAAACTACTAATAATCACAATCCATGCTTCTCATTTCACAACACCAACCATTAAACTTACTAACAAATAAAGTAAAGGCTAGGGTTTGAAGTTTATACCTTCCTTGGGAGGTGTTAAGTTGCTAGGAAGCCTTAGGGAGCCTCCTACAAGCTTGATCTTTCCAAAGAAATCAAGAACGCAAAGTTAGGCTTTGAAGTTTCTAAAAGTCCGATTTAAAGAACTGTAAAAATGAGGGTCTTACCATGATTATTTGGACGAGACTTGTGAACAAGAGTTGTAGGCCATCTCAATACCTTTCCAATGAGCTATAGAACACAATATTTGAGTGAGAAATGAAGGAGATACAGCAGTTTTAGTGTTCTGGTTCTGTTTTGGCCGAGAGCATGAAGAACAATGCCTTGGTTTCTTTTTGATTTTGATGAAAAATGATTTGCTTGGCTTGGTTGGTTTGATTTTTGTGTTTGTTTTAGTAAATTACCTAGTTGCCCTTGATTTTGTGTGGTTAAAAAGCCACCACATCTCCTTCCTTCCCATGTCATGCTTGTGTCATCCTCATGATGTCATCCTCCCCTCCTTGTCCTCTTCTCATTGGTTGGGTGACATCATCCTCTCTAATCCTTTTGATTAACTTCCTAATTGTTTGCCTAATGACCGCTGATCTGTTATACGGTTCGCTTAACTTTCGTTTTCGTTTATCGTTTGAAGGACCATACCCGGGATCTTATTACTTAGGTTCCCTTAACCTTTCTCAATATATTATATTCCTTTTATGATCCTCTCCTATAATCCTTTAATTTAAATCCTTTTTATCCTGTTACCTTTTTTCTCAAATCTTTCCGTATCTAGTGTATTTCCGGGAAAAATCAAAGTGTTCGGATTTGGATTCTGACGATCTTTACATACACTTATATCCCATATAAAGTACTAATAAAATCTCAGAATATCCATATCAGAACCCCTACATAGTGTGGCATGAAAAGTTTTCTCATTCAGCAAAAACACTATTCATAAGGGTTTCAAAAATTTCCCAAAAATTGGGGTTATTACAGTCTCCCCTCCTTAAAAGGATTCCGTCCCGGAATCAGATAGAAAATGAATAGGGATACTCTCTTAGCATTACACTTTCTAACTCTCGAGTAAATTTTCCCACATTGTGGTTCTACCATCAAACTCTTACTAGTTTGATAACCCTTCTCCTAAGCACTCGTTCCTTTTTACTCTATACCCTTCCTGGTTGCTCCATATAGGTTACGTCTGGTTGCATGTCTATGCGCTCATATGCCCCTATTTGTCTGGCATCTGAATTACACTTCCTTAACATTGATACGTGGAACACGTTATGAACTTGCTACAGGTTCGGGGGTAGGGCTAGCTCATATGCTAACTTCCCAAACGTCTTAATATATCCAAGGGTCCAACAAATTGTAGACTTAGCTTTCCTTTCTTTCCGACCCTCATCAATCCTTTTTCAAGGGTTTCCAAGGGGATACCTATAACATTACTAGGCCCCCTATTTCATACTCTTTGTCCTTTTTGAGTCAAATCAGCATACCTCTTATGTCCATCTTGGGTTACTACCAGCCGTCCTCTGATTAGATCTATTATATCCCTGGTCCTTTGGACTACTGCGGGTCCGAGCATCTTGCGCTCTACAACTTCATCCTAACATAAGGGAGATTGACATTATCTTCCCTCAAGGATCTCATAAGGTGACACCTCGATAATGACATATGATCTATTGTCGTGATATAACTAAATCCGCGTTAAGTGATCATTCCAAATTTTTTCAAGTCTATTGCACAGACTCTCATTATAGCGTTTAGCATTAGAGCTTTTGCTTCTCAATACCCATTCTTTTCGAGTTCGTAATCGCTACTACCTTCCGTTCCTAATATTATACTGGTTATACTTTTGCTCGTTAGCGTTCTATAACCTTTTAATAACCACGTCAACCTTAGTATTACGAATGTGTTCCCATTCTGAATACGACCATAACTTTACTACTCCTTTTTCAGCTGTTTCTATTTTCGAAAGCTTAATCCTTCATATAGAAGTAAAAGAATTTATTGAGAGATCACTATGATCATGAACACTTGTTATCTCGCATAGTTAGTACAGAAGGTGGCCAGCCTTTAGTACTTGACAAGCAATTAAACAATAGTTGGTATCCTACTAGGCTTCTATCACACAGATAGACAGTCATTCGGCAATACCTCCCCTTCTGGAAGGGTTGTTCTTCTCAACTTACATGAAATGAAAAGAAGAGAAAAGAACAAACTGAAGAGAATTGTATATATAAAAAAAATATACTGCCACAAAATATCTGGCTTGGAACCTACCTCTGAACTATAGAGGTTTGTCATAGGAGAACAAAACATATACGTATTTATATCAGCATCAAGTATTATAGCATCGTATTTCCCATGCCTAAATATTTCTATTCCGTCCATCATTCTATGGACCCATGCTCTTCCTCGAGCTTATACACAATCACCTTTGAAACTCCCTCGATTTCGAAAATTGAACCTGGGATCTCATTTTAGACATCACCGTTACTAGAGTTCTATGCTTGCACCGCAACCTTCCTCATATAGTAATACGACTCTCTTTTCATAAGAGGGAATAAATATTCAATAGGTAGATACTCTACTTAATTAGTCTATCAATGATAACTTATACACTACCACGACCCGTTTAGTGGTACTCAATCTCAACATCCATTCCAATACAACTCTCACGGTTATAATCAGCTCGTTACTCGCAGAATCATTGCTGCCTTACTATGGTCCACCACTGACCCACTGTCATCATTCACTTTCCATGAAATCTTAATAGCTAACCATACAGAGTCCATACATGTCGTATCAAATCCTTCTAAGGAGGTAATATAATCACCATTTCTGATTCATGAAGAACACTCCTGATCTCAAAGGTTCGTTAAGTCCTTTTGAAACATGGCCCAGGCTCATTCTCAAGATAGTACCTTCTAAGATAGATAGCCCGCTCATGGCGATTACACGAATTAAACCTTTACCAACTACTATTACGGCTGGGTATTGCACAGTCTTCAGAAGGAATGTCAATCTTCCAAACCATAATACAACCTTCACAGTTTTAACCATCATCACTGTATTCTTTTGGCACAAGCGCCTATAATTATCCTCTTACCTTTAAAGTGTCGGCCACCTCTTTGGCCTTTCCTGATAGTAAAATTTCCTTACAGTCAATGTCACTTTAACCATCTCCAAATAAATTTTCTACCTTATTTCAATCACAGCTTATGTGAAAATGCTTTCCTTAAAATCTGATGAGTAAAAAAAAATCACCATTTTTCCATAAGTTATTGCCTCAGTCTTTAGAGGTTAATCACTGTCATGACTGACTCTCAATCATAATTAGAACATCTTTTATCTTAAGTCCTAATTGCCCTGAATAATTTCGACCATTACTGGTTCGATCCATACTTTCTCGTGGTTTAACACGTGCCCCACTTGGCAACATTATAATTATGTCATATTTCCTTTATCAACATTTTTATTCTTGAGAATTTCGAATATTTCCTTTCTCCTTGTAAAACCTCTAAGGTTATCCTTTAATCGTTCCTCCTGTATTCCCTATATACAGGGCATATCAAAATACCACTTACTAATACTAGAACTATTGTCTATATACTTCTGAAGAATTTCTCCACTGATCCTTAAAGGTTATTATTACCTTAATCCTTTCCAATTCATACTGTCAAAACTCATATTGTCCCTATTAAGGGTGAAATTCCAACATTTATGCATTCCCCTAGGATTCATTTTAAGTTACCGATGTTCTATCCTTAATTCCACCTTTAAAAGGTACCTGCATCCTTCCATGGATAAATCAAGTCATATATCCCTGATAAGGGTGTCTTATTCAATCATTCCCACCTCAATAGTCTATACCTAACTTCATAATAGCATCCTTATTCAAATTGAGGTCAATCCATATGGCCTCCAAAAGATAATAATGGTCATCCACTTTTCTTTCTTGATTTGGTAATGATAACATGGATGTTCTGGAAGATATTGGTCATGTTCAACGTGAACTTCTTCTTAATAATTCCTTATTTACTTTTGTTGTTTATCTCAACAGTCATCTCAATGTTGGGATATCTTTCATATCTGGCGTCTCCCTTTCTGGGTATCATGCCACCGGTCTTACACTTTACCTTCTTGAAGGTCACTTCCTTCACCCAATTTTCTTAATTTCTTACTTTCTTGTCTCCTCAGTCTATCCGCGTCTCATTATTTATCCTTCGAATTATCTCAAGGTTTCCTCGAATCTTCCCAACTTAAAGGGGATAAAATATATGCATCTCTTATGCCTTCAACCGTCAACTTTAACTCATGGTGAATCACCCTCATCCTGACGATTACCTACTTTTCTATTTCTATTTCTACGAGTCTTTAGGGTTTCCTCATACCCAACTCCCTTATCATTCCTCAAACTCTCTTGCCTTTATATTCCTTTCTCTTATCATTATTTCATGAACCAACACAACATAAGCATTGATTTCAAACATCCCGTCATTCTGGATTCGTGTCTTCAGAATGAATCTTGATAACTTTTACAACTTAGATTCATAATTCATCATACTCGTCTGCCTTTGTTCTGGCTCTTAAGCTTTTACACTATCTCCATAACCTTGGGAAGTACTTTCCTGAAAACAATTGACTGAACTTAAATCAGTTTATTATAATCTCTTGCTCCGTGCCTTCCTTGGCCTTTCACCAGCGGGTGGTCTCTCTCTTAGGAGGGTAAGTGACAAAACAGTCTTTTGTGGTTCGTCAATCATTTAGAATCTCAAATGATTCATCTATTTCCTTTAGCCAGGCTCTTGCCTCGACTGGGTCAGCATGTCCTTGGAACTCTGAGAGCTTAGCGACTTAAAGGTCATGAAAGAATTTCCCACCGCACTGTCTCCTCAGGGTGGTGGTTGGGGATAATAGTCTAAGTTCTCTTTAGACATGTCCATGAATTGCCGTATAGGGGTACCATCTCGGGTCTCCTGTCCTTACTCGACTTTTGTTTCCTCAGTCTAAATATTTCTTCCTACTCCCCATAATTGGGGTCATCTTACATAATTTAAATCCTCATTTTCCACTTCATCATGTTATGGGTTCCTTTTGTCTTGGTGGCAACCTCCCTGACTATCACGTTCAGGGTTTGCTCTAACTCTTATTCCTCAAACTAGCTTTTATCTAAGATTTCATCTTTAAGCTCTTAAACCTTTGGAACCCAAATTCTATAGGAATACCTCATTATTCCCTTATCATCACTCTCGGTATTAATCTCATACCTATTTGTTGGCTCTCTGCCTTCATTCATCACTTTTACTGGCACAATATGTTCTTTTCCAATACTTCGGGCTGTATTGCTATCTCAAACAGCTTTTCGGTACCGGCTCCGGTTACCTTCACTACTATTTCCATTTTCTCAAAATCTCTTATAAACTCTCCAAAAGACATTATCATCTTGAGTCTCTCCTTTTTACTAAGGGCATCAGCCACCATATTGGCTTTCCCCGAATGATAAAGAATCTCCCAATCATAATTCTTGATTAGCTCTAACCGCCTCCTCTGGCGTATGTTGAGCTCTTTCTACGTAAGAATGTACTAGAGCTCCTATGGTTTGTGAATCTCACACTTCTCTCCATACAAGTAGTGCCTCAAATCTTTAGGGCAAAACTATTGCCACGAGCCCAAGCTCATGGGTGGGGATATCGAATTTTAAATTCCCTTAATTGTCTTGACGCAGACGCAATTATCTTGCTGTGCTATATAAGAAGCACCCTAATTCCTTATGCGAAGCGTCACTTACAAATCACAAAATCTCATTTTCCATCCGGCAACGCCAACATAGGGAACGTCACCAACCTTTGCTTCGGTTCTTAAAAGTTGTTCTCGCATTTCTCTGTCCATTCGAACTTCTCAGTCTTACGAGTAAGCCGCGTTAAAGGGGCTACTATCTTTACAAACTTGAACGAACCTCTGGTAGTGACCGGCCAATCCTACCTCTGGTAGTCGACCCAACCAGGGTCATCAATTCATCATTGGTCCTTTATCCAATCTCGTCAGGATCCTCCATGGGATCCTCCTCAGCAACTATCCCTTCTAGGACAACATCCTCAACCGCTACATCCTCAATATCAACATCATCCGGTCCTGCGTTAGGACGCTCTATTGGATCCACAATCTGATCTCCAATTAGTAATAAAACATCATCGCGTTGATGTTCCTCAACTTCAGGGTTCGGAGTCCCGCTACCATATACGATAACGAACTACGCTTCTATCGCTACATTTATAAGGGTTCCCATAAGGGTTTTAACTGTCAGTACTACGTTAGGTAGTCCGACTATGAACTTGGCAAGAGTTCTTATTATCTTAGTGAACTTATTATCTTAACGTCCCATCATCTCTGAGGTTTATAACGCTTGGCTCTGATACCATTTCTGTAACACCCCCAAATCCGGGGTCGGGGATCCGGGTTGTCACGAGTTCCATTTCCCTTAACAACACCCAATCTTAATAAATAATCAATTACTCTGTACTGTGACCCCACAATAAACACACACACCACAAGTTATAGTCTCAGAGATGAATATCCAAAAATAATCACAAGTCGTTTTATTCCACAATTATATGCCAATACACCTTCAACAGGTTTCTGAATAAATTTACATTTCTTTGCCATTATTACAATTCATTTATATACATAATCTGATACATCAAAATTTGAAAGCCTAGCCTATTGGTAGTTCCTACCTCAGCTATGGCGGCATCAGTGCTTCTAGAAAACTGCGGAACGTCTCCTAACCTCTTGCGAATCGGGAGCTTGGTCCGGTTCATCTTGTCTATCTGATGTTGTGTGATGAAAGAAGAAAGCAAGGGTGAGCAGCAAGCCCACCAAAATAATATGTATAATGATTAACAATATATGATCCTTCTCATAGTACTCATGAAAGTCTTGGTCGAAAGAAATGAACCAAGTTGATATCTTAATGCGATGAAGTCGCAAAATATTCAGTATATATATATACATATATACTTTTCAAAATATTGGAAGTCCTCTTCCATGCACAATATACACAAAGTCCCAGTGTATAACTGTATAAAAAAAATATCGTTGCAAGGTGATCTCATATATCTAACCTTGTCTCAACGTTTTTCTGAAAATCTTTGTCATTCATAAGACAATTATTAATTAGATATAAGTTTAAAAGATGAAGTTACAAGATACCCCAATATACTTATATCTTTCCCAAATACTACTTGAACTACCACCGTTCAAGTTATAATTAGCTTCAAAATTTCATCACATAAATGAGACTATAAGGCAAGATTTGAATAGATTAAATCTTTAAAATATTATCAAAATAAAATGAAGTTACGAGATACTTCATTTGATGTAAACATCATTTTGAAAACTTGACCCTGCCAACACTCAACAATCGCCCAACCGTAGCCTTTCTATCGAAGTGCTCTGGGTAGTGTTGCATAAATTATCCAATTGGATGATGAACTCATTACGGGAGTTTGCCGCGCCTGGAAGACCACTTACGATGATCAGTCGTAGTAGTACAACCCCACCATTTTCTACATGTAGAGGAGAACCTGTCGGATTTACTTATCAACCGAACACTGAACTCCTAAGGAATGGACCGCCTTAGCGGAACTTCCAGGCCATTTGGGCCAATATAATAAGGCTGGGCCGGCGCTACTCGGCCACTTACGCCACTCCTAGTTCAGATGAAATCCATGACTCTGAAACGTAAAGCTTGTCCCCACTTTCCCCAAGTAGAAACTTGTTGATACGGCTCCACCAAGAAGTCGTATCTATTTGGAAAGGAGAACTCACTGATATTTCCCAGGCGATGCCTGTTAATGGATTAACTTGTTCCAAGAATTTTACTTCCCGAGTGTTGGGTAAGTAATCAATTCATTTATCAAAACAGCAACCTTGTTGCGAATATAAAACACACCACAGAGCCGGATCCCTCAGGTTTTGAGCGAGTATTTAAATCCCCTTCGAAAGGAGGATCTTAAAAAAAATGAGTTTTGGGATCCGCTCTAACTTTTAATAAAATCATTTTGAAGACTCGCAAAACATTTTTAAGAATGTTTGGAGTGAAGCTGATTTAATGAAGTAAATCAGTCCCCAGAATATTTAGAAAATGTCTGAATATTATTATTTAAATAATATTCCCATAAAGAATAATCTTTATAAAATAATTGAAGTAGAAGTATTAAAACTTATACTTGAAATGAATAGCAAATAATCAAAGATATACTTATACGAAAGTAATATCTTTATTTGAATAATCGAAAATAAGTTTGATTATTTACACCTTATTCTTTAATAAAATAAAGAACAAATCTCAGCAAATAATCGGAGTCATAGATCCTCAAATGAATATTCAAAAATATTCATTAAACAATATAAACTGAGTCATAAGCCCTCGAATGAATATTCAAAATAATATTCAATAATAAAATAAAGGAGTCATAAGTCCTCGGATGAATATTCAAAATAATATTCAATAATAAAATAAAGTTAAAGTTATCGAATAAACCTTATTCGATTAATAGTTTTGAAAATTATGACCATATATATATAAGTATAAATATATATATATATATTTATATCCATATATACAAAATCTACTCGGGATCCTCGACTCCCGGTTTTAGAAATATTTTCACCTTTGGGTCCCTGTACTAAGGGTATATGCAAATTACCGCTATCCTCTAGCATAGGTATTATCAACTGAATCAACAGATATATATATATATATGGAAAGAATGCGAAACAGGCATGCATATATACCATATCAGCATGCTCCAATATATCGCAAAATTTGCTAATAATAATCATGCACTATCACAAGATAATGCATATACATATATTTACATCACAACAACAGTATGTCGGGTAGAAAACTTGCCTGAGCGACTGGGGGTTACGAATGGCTCGGGACGAGTCTGGTAACCTATAAACAACAAGTAAGTTGGAATTAAACCAAAGTCACTTGTAAATCTATACTCTAACCAACTCAGACTCTAACGCTCGTTTTGCGCTTACTGATTCTCTTAAGTCACTCGAGTACCCTCGGCTCCACCATTTTTAATAATTTAACCTTTACGAGTTTTAAGGCGATTCCTTCGCGAGTGTCTTACCAACTGCCTAACACACTTACCATAAATGTTTCATGCATTAATTAACCCTTTTTGGTCTTTAACCTATGTTTCAAAGTAAGGCGAGGGGAAAAGTTTCGTTCGCGAAACGCCGTTACTTGAAACGGTCGTTTCTCCTAAACCGTGCATCGGAATCGAACGAACTACATATCAAAACGAAGCTCGTAACATGAGCTATCTAAACATGGCAGTGGTCATAATCTAGCAGGGGGTTCTCGGGTCCTAATGTTATGCACAAAAACAGTCCAAAGAAAATCGGACGTTACGACGGCTATGTTTACGCGATTACCAATGTTTAAACTACTCCAATTAACCACCAACCAACTCATAACCATCAATACAACAAAACTTCACCTAAACCATACCACATCAGTCCATAATCTCCAAGGTTTTCAACTCAAACAACCACAATCAAGACCTATGAACTATAATCAAGCTTCAATTACCAAAAACACTTCCAAATCAAACCAAACTACTAATAATCACAATCCATGCTTCTCATTTCACAACACCAACCATTAAACTTACTAACAAATAAAGTAAAGGCTAGGGTTTGAAGTTTATACCTTCCTTGGGAGGTGTTAAGTTGCTAGGAAGCCTTAGGGAGCCTCCTACAAGCTTGATCTTTCCAAAGAAATCAAGAACGCAAAGTTAGGCTTTGAAGTTTCTAAAAGTCCGATTTAAAGAACTGTAAAAATGAGGGTCTTACCATGATTATTTGGACGAGACTTGTGAACAAGAGTTGTAGGCCATCTCAATACCTTTCCAATGAGCTATAGAACACAATATTTGAGTGAGAAATGAAGGAGATACAGCAGTTTTAGTGTTCTGGTTCTGTTTTGGCCGAGAGCATGAAGAACAATGCCTTGGTTTCTTTTTGATTTTGATGAAAAATGATTTGTTTGGCTTGGTTGGTTTGATTTTTGTGTTTGTTTTAGTAAATTACCTAGTTGCCCTTGATTTTGTGTGGTTAAAAAGCCACCACATCTCCTTCCTTCCCATGTCATGCTTGTGTCATCCTCATGATGTCATCCTCCCCTCCTTGTCCTCTTCTCATTGGTTGGGTGACATCATCCTCTCTAATCCTTTTGATTAACTTCCTAATTGTTTGCCTAATGACCGCTGATCTGTTATACGGTTCGCTTAACTTTCGTTTTCGTTTATCGTTTGAAGGACCATACCCGGGATCTTATTACTTAGGTTCCCTTAACCTTTCTCAATATATTATATTTCTTTTATGATTCTCTCCTATAATCCTTTAATTTAAATCCTTTTTATCCTGTTACCTTTTTTCTCAAATCTTTCCGTATCTAGTGTATTTCCGGGAAAAATCAAAGTGTTCGGATTTGGATTCTGACGATCTTTACATACACTTATATCCCATATAAAGTACTAATAAAATCTCAGAATATCCATATCAGAACCCCTACATAGTGTGGCATGAAAAGTTTTCTCATTCAGCAAAAACACTATTCATAAGGGTTTCAAAAATTTCCCAAAAATTGGGGTTATTACAGTGAATTTATTTGGCTGATTGCTTATGGGATGAGTTACTTTTTGTGTAAGTAGTACGTGCTTATTTGCATGGGGAATGGTCACTCTTTAAAGTAAACTAATATTCTTGAGTACTTGCATAGGGAATAGTAACTAGTCATTTCTAGCTGTCAAGTATGCTTATGTGATTATTACTCTTATTATCCGGGCAACTCAAGAGTCTCTTGGTTTCTATCTTTACTCCCTCTATAAATTAAAACGCTTCACTCTTTATCATTTATCACTACTCTCCTATTCTCAACAAACATCCAATTTCAGACTCACCTCCTGTTCATCTCTCTCTCTCTCTCTCACTCAAATGGATGCCCCAGTCTTTTACAGACTTATTCATGGAGCTTACCAACCGGTCCATCATTTGGATGATGATCTAGTTTATTTTGATCCTATCAGACTTCATGTCCGTCTCAAGGGGGTTGTTTACAACCCCTTTGATATTCCACTTGAGGTCTTTTACGAACTCTCGTGGAATGATCAAATCAACATTCTTTTCTTTGAGATGGAAGTCTCTTTCGAGCAGGAGAGACGTGCAAGGGTGGCTGAGCAGCAACGCCTTGCTGCTTTGGAGGTGCAGGAGAGGATCATCTCTCTTGCACACTCCATGTCCAGAGCTTACCAGCGCAGGGCAAGAAGGTTGGAGGCCGAGAAGAAGGAGTCTGAATTTGAGTAGTTAGGATTATGATTTACTTGTTAAATCTATGTCTTAATGTACTATGTTTCCATTTTTAATGAAAGTTCTGATTCTTCTCTTGCAGTCTCTTGTTTGTGTAATAATTACTATGTGCTTATACTTATATTAAATTTTGTCTTCTCTGCAATAATGCTTGCAACTAAAATATCTTACAATGTATTTGTCTAATGAAACTCCAAAAAGATATTTTTGTTCAATGCATTACAGGTCTAATACAATACATCAACAGGGAATTCAAATAATCAATTCACATGTATTAGTGCTAAAACTGTAGCTAAAACATTTCAAAACCAAACTGCGGTTTACCCAGGCACAACAATACAAACACAAACTCAAACACAATCCCACTCAGGTGACTCTCAAAAGCCACCTGTTTGACAAAAGGACAGCAATTTCATGATGTTCTTCAGATTGTTCTGTTGTTTGAGAAAAGAATCCACCAAACATGAAAATTTATCAGTTTACTGAATATTTCATGAGTATTCCTTATGCACCTTCTTGTGCAAAACAGTCTTCACAGACGGAAAGGTTTGAGGGTAGTACTCCTGAGGGGGAGCTATCTAAATCCTCTCCAATTCAATTGGAGGTTCCTCAAGAAGGAACAACTCCCCTCATAACTCTAGCAGAAGCTGTCTTAGTAGTCAAAGCTAGAAGAACAATTGCCTATGACAATGTCATAAGAAGGCCAATCTTAGCACATTTAAGTGCCAGTGAGTTGCAAGACACACAAGGGTTTGAGGCTGGTGCACATGGAAATAACCCAGTTAAATCCCCTCCAATTCATTTGGAGGTTTCCACTACAAGTGGAGGACAACACACTGTCACAACCACAAAGCAATCCGTGAGTCAAACTGTGACCCCAGTCATAGATGCTTATGCACTCATTTTTTTGGTGAAATGAGTATGATTAGCCCTATATGGTCTTCCTCTAATTATATGATCATAAATTAACTCTTCTCAGCCACCTCTTATTTCTGTAGGTCAAACAATATTTGAGCCTTTCATGTGAGAATAAGAGAAAATATTGAGTGAAAAACAAAGAATAAGAGAGGCAAGATCCTTCCTGGAAAAATGAGAGGTAGATGAGTGTATAGATTTAGTAATCCTTGTGAGGGAACTCTGACTCTCAAAAGTCATGAGACTAGTGCAGTGAGAATTGGTGAGACTACTTATTCAAAAGAACAGAGAGCTTATGACTTTTATCACTGACAGACTTTTTCTGCAGATCTAAGTGAAACTTCTATTCTTTTTGATAAACTCATCACCATGAATCTCAATGAAGCTTGAAGCTGCAGACAGTGTTCCAAATGGACAATGACAGCAGCTTGAACAATGTGCATTTAGCTGGATCTTTCTTCCTGGAGATGATGTCAAAAAGGGGGAGAATATATATCTAAATGCCAAAACAGCTAATGGATGTTGAATAAATCTAAATGCAACTCAACAAAAGAATACCTGATGGAAAGATTGGTTTTGGTTTCTGTATTTAGTTAAAGTTTTGACATCATCAATCAGAACTTGTGCATAATTTCATAATGAACAAGTTGGGGGAGATTGTAATATATAATAGATGATGTCAAAGATTACTGGAGCTAACAATGTCATTAGCAATCAGTTAAGATTGGGGGATTACTGGAGCTAACAATGTCATTAATCTTCAATGATCTGATGTCAAAACTTACTGGAGCTAACAATGTCATTAATCTTCAATGATCTGATGTCAAAACTTACTGGAGCTAACAATGTCATTAATCTTCAATGATCCGATGTCAAAGATTACTGGAGCTAACAATGTCATTGTTAGGAATATGTGTATTAGTTTAATGATAAGTTAAACAAAACACTTAAGTAGAATTCTAGTGTTTGTAGCCTCAACGGATAAGACCATTTCGGCTATCCGTTGAAGGAGTAGCTTTACTTAGAAATAAGTTTAGTATTGTAGCACATTTTATTCTCTGTATTTAAGTTATAATTCTTAAATGTTGTGGGAAATTATAAGTCATGTTGACTACTAGTGGATATGCAAATAGGAGGGCTAATTGTAAATATTTCATGCCTTGTAATTTTGTATAAGTGAAGTAGTATCAACTGATATTAAAGGCCTTCGACGGATGAGAAACAAAGCTTCAACGGATGTCTCTAAAGCTTTAACGGATGAGTGCTTCAACGGATAAAGCTTCAACTGCTAATGCATCAACGGATAAAGCTTCAACGAATAAAGCTTCAACGGATAAAGCATTAATGGATGAAAGCTTCAACGGATGCTTAGTTCAATAGCAGTTGATAGTGACAATTCATAAGCTGACAGAGGCACATGGGTTGACAGAGACAAACTGGAATGTGGCAGCCTCTAGGAGGAATCAAGAAAATGCAGCATTTCCATTCTGGTGCAAACAAGGAAGTATTCAAAGATTCATAGCTAAACCTAAATTGCATTGGATAGAGAAATGAAGAAGAAACATGTGAAGAATCTTTTAATTGTATTTTACAGTTTTGTCTTCACTTGTAAACTTGGTGATATATAAACCAAGTAGCAGCTAGTAATTAGAGTGTGAATTTTCCAGAGCTGTTTAGAAAAATCCAGAGAGAAAATCATCTAGTTTGTACTAGGACGCAACTGTGATTTAATTCCTTGAATCACAGATTTTCTGAAATAACACATCTCTGGTGGAACAACAAATCCACCAGAAAAGTTTTTAAGTCTGTTGTGTTCTTTACATTTGTGTTTGAATATATACCTGTCTGCATTAGCTGAAAGCAATTCGCACACACTTGTTCATCAAAACACAATAGCCCATAAATTGCTCAAAACTTGAAACGTTTTGAGATTTACATTCAACCCCCCTTCTGTAAATCTCATTGTTAGTTCACTGGGAATAACAGTCATTAACATGATGATGTCAAAGATTACTAATGCTGACAATGTCATTAGCAATCAGTTATATAATAGATGATATCAAAGATTACTGATGCTGACAATGTTATTAGTAATTAGTTAAGCTTGGGGCCAACCCTAAGATTAGTTATATTGTAACCTTAATCTGTAATTTATATTTGTAACACTTAATGTCTATAAAATGTAAATGGAGCAGACTGGAGCATTTTTCCCTAAACAGTGTCAAGCCTAAGAATTCTATCTGGAAGAAGATCAAGAAGGTCATACCTCAGAAGAATTATGAAGAAGCTTGGAGTTGAATAATTCTGTTTGGTGAAAAACATTTTAAGTCAAGATCTCTATAAGACACAGAATTAGTGTTATAGAGAAGTCATTCGAGAACTCAGAAAGACCTATCGAGAACTCAGAAAGACCTATCGAGAACTCAGAAAGACCTATCGAGAACTCAGGAACTGTCTATCGAGAACTCAGGAAATGCTATTGGAGATATCGATAAGTCAAATACCCATTCGAGAACTCAGAGATATCGACAAGTATACATTCATTAGAGAACTCTGAGTTATCGATAAGCCAAAGTCCATGAGAGAACTCTGAGTTATCGATAAACCAAAATTCACTAGAGAACTCAGAGTTGTCGATAAGTCAAGTCAACAATGAAGTTTCAAAGATATCGACAAGCCAACATGCCTATCGAGATGTCGAGTTCTCTATAGCTTAATTGGAGATCTCGAAGTGAAGAAATTTCTCTAAGTACAGAATTGCAGAACAGTTCAATATCCAAGGTTGCAAATCAACAAACAATTCACACAGCTGGATTAACAAGTCTACAAAAAGCAGCTTGGGAGATGTGCAAGATCAATGGCAAAGATTAACTGACAGAGGAAGATTAAAGTAAACACGGGATGCTAAAGATATACTAAGCCAGAAATGAGAGATTTGCTTTTCTATAAATAGAAATGACAAGTGACAGTTTAGAAAAGCTAATAGCATGTTTATTACACACGGTGTAAACCAGCAGTTAACTGAGTTATAAAGTTAACACTGGTCCTTAGTCAGTTGTAACTATCTAGAAAGAAAATCTTGTATTCTCTCTCAAGAAAGAAGCTAAGTTCTAAACCAAGAACTTAGAGATTTTGTAGCAAAACACTGCTTGATTTTTAATATAAAATTAAGTGAGTTTTGAAGATCTCTGTTTTACATATTTGCATTGTTATTTATGTTTAACATCTATTCTACCAAATCATTGATAACAACCAACTGCTAAAGCCAAAGTCGATCAAAAAGTAAACATTTAAGCTAAAATACATTCACCCCCCCTCTGTGTTGTATTCATATCTAACAGAGGGATATCAAGAATTCTGCCACTTAAAAGAATCCTAATTTCCCCTCTCAGAATGAATATTTCTGAATCTCTTGACTGAGAGTTTCCATCCTTGAAGGTGGAAGGCAACTTTTATATAAAAATGATTTTCTCGCAGGTACGCTTGGATGTTTAGAGCTTTGAGTGAGTGACACACTGTGAGACTGAGTGACAAACACTTGAGTGTAGAGTGGAATGAAACACATTATGAGATCACTAAACAGAAATCACACACTTGCACTGTGAGAATGGTTACCAAATAATTTCTTCACTTGGTTGGTTGATCCTAAGGTTCTACTATGAATACATTTTGAAGGATTACTCAATTAAGGGAGAGGGATTATAAAGAGGTTATGAACTGATATTCTTTCTGTAACTAAGAAGAGGGATATCTAACTTTATTGTATTAAGGAATGGATTCTTCATCTTAGGGGGAGAGATTATTGGGTTTCATTTCTGGATTCCAAAATATTTTCTAATGTGATGTATGGGAAGATCTGAAGATTGTTGAAGATAGTATTTGAAAGACGTATCTATCTGTAACTTTACATAAGGGAGAGAAGAATCTATTCTCTGCTGAAGCTGAATGTGTATAGAAGATGTGGTAGATATAAGATAGTATTGTTTCCAAGTCCATGATTGAAAGTTAAAAGCTGATTGAAGATTTTTGGTTATGGTTCATTGAGTTATCCTCCAAACTGTTGCTTCTCCATTATTATTTGACCGTCAGGTGTAATGGTCAAATAGGAGGAGATTGTTGAGCAAGATTAAAGCTGTATGTATAACTCAACAATACTGGTTTGGATAACTCAACATAGAACAAGGACTTTGAAATAATCTATGTTCCACTAGAATCAGTACAGATTGTTTATTGGGCATATACACAAAAGGTCTTGTTAGCTGCAGTGAAGAAGACGACAACAAGTGATCCGTATGAAATTCATTAATATGTTCAGGCATCGGAGGAATAAGGTTGGAGTCATTCGAAGCAGTTATCAGAATCAGTATGAAGACCTCAAGGATTCTTAGTGAAGTTGGTTATATTTGGTAGAAGACTTAACAATGGTTTGTACGAGTATAATACGAAGGCCTGAGAGCAGAACTAGTCGTCTGTGAACCAGACCCTTGTAATAGACGTCAGTGATCCGTGAAAGGAAATGGAGTATTATTTTTAGAAATATTGTTAAGTGGTTTTGGTACTCGAGAAGACTGGAAATATTTTAATCCAGAAACTCATGCATGTAGTCTCGGTTCGCTGTGTTGCAAAGAAACATAAATTAGAGTTCAAACCAAAATATAAATGGCAGCTTCAATTTTCCGTGTTGTTTGATATAGCCGCGGGCCCGCATGCACGTGACCCAGGAATAAAGTTGAACAAAAGAATGCAGCGAAAACAGTGTACTAATAAACAAGTGAATTTGACAGGTGGTTGTTTTTTGGCTTGTAAATCAACGTGCGCGTGGCGCCACTTCCTTCCTTCCTTGCATTGCATGTGGCGTGTGCAATTCACATCAACTTCCCAGCTGTCCTGGATGACTCAGTGTACGGCTCCTGTTTGTAAAACAGAAAGAAAAAGTATCCACATGCAATTGATTAAAATCAATTGAACAGGCTGTACAAATCAGTCAAAAAAATGGCAATGTTTTATTAATAAAAAATATGGGTCACAGGTTGGAAAGTTAACTCTCCAACTTAGTGGCAGGTTAAATAAAAAGAATGCAGTCGCATATTGGTGTGTGTGCACTGAATAAGAAAATTTTCAAAGGGTCGCAGGTTACAAAAATGTGAGTCGCAAGTTGGAGTAATTTTCTGAGTCGCAAGTTAATATATTCTGGTCGCAAGTTACAATTTACAAGCTGTTCAATTCAAAATGTTTGGACACAAATCAGCCACATAGTCTCCTTCTCTCCTCCAGCCTATAATTCTATATAATCAACAGCAGTAAATTAGATCTGTATCTCTCCATTTTTACAACAGTGCGGAGCTCTTGAAAAATAAACTCAACACTTCTTGAAAGCTTGATTTGACAAGGAGAGGTCATATCTAATTTGTTCCACACCATTTAAAGCCTTAAAAACTTGTAACACTCATTATTTAAAGCTCTCTTGACTGTATTTGATACCTTTTGATAGGAGTTTTTAATTTTTAGAGTGATAAGAAGAACCCTAGATTTATAGCTTATTGCTTTGGTTCTTTTTATATTTGTTGCTTCGGATCTTTGTATTTGAAGTTTTAAGCAAACCTCCGGGTATTTATACTTTTGAATAAAAAGAATATTTACCCAGAATTTCTTTGTGTGTTTAATTCATTTTAATTTTGATATTCCGCTACAATTAATATTAAAAAATGAAGAACATACATTCACCCCCCCCCCTCTGTATGTAACTTTTGGACCTAACACTCAGTCTTGAAGAAAAGAATAGCAAAGATCTACATGCATGGCAAATTGATTTGTGTGATGGCTGGACATCCCCAATTTGGAGAAGCCAAGAAAGAAGAAAAATTGAGGCTCAAGTATCAAAAAAGGCAGGCTACCTGAGAAGTTAAGAAACAAGCTGAGAAGCTTGCCACCAAGTCAGAAAGTGAGAAGCCTACCACCTTAACTGAAATCGAGAAGTTTGAGGAACCAAAGAAGAAATCAGGAAAGGGGTATAGAAAGGAAAGAGCCAAAATGAAGGTGGTATTTGAAGATGAAAAGGAAGAACCAAAGCCAACTCAGTCTACTACTACAAATCAACCAACTATGCTCATAATGGAGCAAGTTGAAATCAATATCCATCCTGGTGTGAGTTTTCATGGTGAGTTTATTATCCCCAAGGATAAACCAATAGACTGGGAAAGCCTACCCATTCCTGAGCTAAACATTCCAATACCAACCACTTCTAAAAGAAGAAAGAACATACCAAGAAAGCCAATCAAGTCTATCCCATTTCAATCCAAAACCTTATCTAAACCCAAGCCAGCAGTCAACAAAGGAGATCAACTCTTTATTTGTGACATAAAGGAGTTTTCAGACATTAATCTTTACTTGGATGAGCTGGATGAAGTGAGAGCAATTGATGCCCACAACAGGCTTCCAGAAAGACTAGTGTTCAAGGGTGGAAAGGAATTCACTTGGCCTCTTTATAGGATTCTCAATGAAGGCTACTCTGTCATAGTAAAAGTGTTCTCTGCAATCAAGAAATTTTTTGGATTCACCATGGTGGCCAAAAAGGAGATACTCAACAAAATTGAACAAATAAGATAAAGATGGAGAAACTCAAGTGCACTATCAAGAATCTTAACTATTCCTTACACTGGAAGTAGAGTGAACTTGAGGCCATATTGGTTGATGGAGTTCAAGGAAGAAAAGAATACCAGAAGATTCTTCAGATTAGAAGAACAGCTAAAGATTTCAAGCAATGGAACTCTCAAGAAAATGCAGGAGATGCTGGATCTATCTAATGAAGATGAATCTGAGTTCTACAGACAACTTCAACACCAAATAGAAGAGAACAATAAAAAGCTGGGAAAGAAGACAAGAAACTCTAGGAGAAAAGATTAATTTGCTCAGACTAGAGGAGCACCTTAAACAAAACTTGTGAGATTTTTGAACTTTCTTCTATCAACTTTCAATAAAAATTTGCAGCACTTATAATTTTATCTACTATTGAATGATTCTTTTGTATAAAGCGTTTTGTTATCATCAATTCCTCCTAAATTTATGCCTTCAATTCTAGTAGACAAAATTGGGGGAGATTGTTAGGAATATGTTGTAGGCTTGATGATATTCTACCAAAATACCTTAGTAGATTTAATTAAGTGAAATTGTAGCTTTTGACGAATAATCTTAATCTGTCATCCGTTGAAAGAGTAGCTTATGTTTAAATAAATTTTTGTAGCACATTTCTGTATATTGTAATGTTTTGAAGGATTAGAAGTTGTAGGATATTCTAAGTCATGTTGGCTACTAGAATGATATGCAAAATAGGTTGGCTAATTGTAAATATTAGATGTCTTGTAATCTTGTATAAATGAAATTGAGTCAACTTCTATGGAAATACTTTCAACGGATGTTTCTATAAGGCTTCGACGGATGACCCAAGTTCCAATCAAAGGATGATCCAAAAGAGTCTCGACAGATAATCAACAGAGTCTCGACGGATAACAAATTAAAATAGGAGTTGATAGTGATTTGACAGTCACATGGTTTGATTGTATACAAAAGGAATGTGGCAGCCTATAATCAAGATTATGAAGATCAAGAAGCATTTCCATTTCCATGCAAAACAGGGACGTTCAAAGATGCCATATCTATTTGGATTGCATTGGACAGAGAAATAAAGGAGCATGTGACTAGACATAGATAATAGACTTATATTTTGTTTTACTACACATGTAAATTGGTGATATATAAACCAAATGTAGCAAAGAGTTAATAATTAATTGACACAGTAAAAAAATAAGCAAGAACAAGAGAGCATTTGTAAGCTGTATATTTCTAGAACTCTCAAGTTTTAGTTTGTGAGAACTCTTGTAAGCAGCTGTGTGCTTTTGCATCACAGAGATCTTCTACATCTATATATATCTCCGGTGAAAATAACAATCCACCAGAAAGTTTTAAACATCCTTATTTATTTACTTTATTTTTGAATACGCGAGTATTTCTTATCCGCAATTAGCCTATTCAAACATTGTTATATTTATATTTGTAAGAAGTTTTAAAATCGAAAAGAAACCAGAATTCCATTCAACCCTCTTCTGTAATTTTGTAGTTAGATTGTTTGAGAATAACACATAAAAACGAGAAATACATATAATAACAATAATAGTAATAATAATAATAATAATAATAATAATAATAATAATAATAATAATAATAATAAATCTATTAGAATTCAAAATTGAAATACAGATCTAACAAAATACATTATAGATTATATTTATTACATTTATTTCAATTATTCTATTATAATATTGAATAATATGTATAACAAACATAATATATAATTAATTGAGAAATTGAACTATAATTATATATTATTAAATGATATAAAATGACGTTACAAGTGTTATATATATAATACAAGTAACAATTATCTTAATAAAAATAAATATAAGTAACAATCAAGAAATCATTTGCTAATCGCGTTAAAGTAATATCATTTTTTAAAAAAACAATTGAAACGGGTAAGTTTTATTTAAACTATTTTTGAATAGATAATTTTAATTTTTATCTTATAAATTGAGGAACACATTTACATTGAATTTAGGTGTAAACTATTACATATGTTTTGTTTCATTTTGTAAAATAAGAAAATTATGGTTGTCTTTTAAAAAATTTAGAGTACATTATATCTCTAAAATATAAAAATTAGAAAGAAATATAATAATAATAATAATAAGTTATTTCAATTCAAAATTGAAATATAAATATAACAGAATACATTTAAAAGTACTAAAAGATACTATGGCAATTAGATGTAAAGTATTTTTCGAAATCATTACTAGAATAGAAAAAATTATAAAATATTGTTACAAAAACGACAAGATGAAATCCAAAAAACTTTACAATCTTTGATCAAACTCATGTAAAGTAAATATATAAATAAAAGAAAAATAATTACGTAAATATATTATGTGGTATGATTAAAATATTCTCCTTACAAATTTATAATGTGAAATAATCAGACAACGAAATAAATAAATAAATTATAACACATCCATTATATTTAGGCTATCAAGGTCAAATATAAAAATATAATAATAACTAAATATGTAATTACATAAAGTATAATTTCTTGAAAAATATATTATTTTGAAAAACATAAAATTTGTTTAGGGAATCAAATTAGTATAATAAAAATTTAGTTTAAAAATATTCAGAAAAAATATATAAAAAATGATAATCATCCCGCATATTGCACGGTCCAAAACTAATTTTATTTAAATAACAATACAGAATATACAAAGAGTGCAAATAGAATATATATTTACATAATCACTGCAGGTGATTCTAACGGGGCCATATAGTCGGTCACCACTCACCAGTAGCTCAAAACGAGTTTTTATAATCAAATTAAGGTGTTATGATAGTCGTAGTATGTATTATTTTATATATAATTTATTACGTAATGTACATAGCATATGAAAAATAATATATAAATATAAATTAATTAAACTGAATCGGATCGGATCGGATCGTTAACAGATTAAGTCGGTCTAAATCCATATCCGTTACTTATTGGTTTGGATCACTATCGGATTAGATTTTTTTAGGAGCAGATTTTTTTAAAATGATCCATATCCGCTCCATTAGCCTTCGGATCGTATCGGACCAGATTTACGATCCATTGATAGCTCTAACGTAGCATGATAGATAAATCTAAAAGAAAGAATGCCCAAAATACACCACTTTTCACCTTCAACCGCTCAAAATGACCAGATTTGCGCGAACCGCCCAAAATATCCACATAATATGCATTTAAAGAATGCGTATTCAACCTTCTAAAATTCAACAAAGGATACAGATGTTGAACATGCGTGTTCACTTTTGTTTTTACAAAGAATACGCATGTTCAACATGCGTATTAAAAAAAAATGTGAACATGCGTATTCCTTTATTAAAATTTTAAAATCCGAATCTGCATCCCCGACATGCGTATTCGGTGGGTAAAAAGGGAGGAACATCTGCTAATGCTAATAGATATTTTGGGCAAATCTCCTTAAATAGCGGGTATTCGAGTTTTCACTCAATCTAAAACTAATATGAAAATGTACAAATAATATGTAAATATTCAATACATTTCTAGATATTAAATAATTTAGAAATAAGTAATAATAATTTTAAGTCTTTTTAAATGTATTATTAGTTATTTTTCTTTTTAATTGTATCAAATATAGTTTAAAAATATTATTAATTTGATAATCACTTTGCAAAAATAAATAAGATTCAAATATATTTCTAATTATACTTATAAAAGTATATCTAGTAATTATTGTATGAAAAATAAATGAAAATGTTATTAATTTGGAGATAATTTAGAAAAAAATTGTGAATGGAGTTTAAAAATATTATTTTTACAATTTTTGCAAGAAAATGATTAATATTTACATATAATATAACACATTTAGAGTGACTGAAATAATGTATATATATATAATTTGAAGATTTTCAATTTAGAGAAATATGAAATTTCATGAAAATATGTATATAAAAATAAAAATAATAAAAAATTAATATTAAAAATTGTGTATAAATATAATTTCAAAATTTTTACAAATAAATTTTTACAAAAACTTATTTCAATATTAAAAAATTATAAATAATATCAATTAAGTTCCCCTACATTTCACTGGGATAAAAGGAGTTACTCCTAATGTTCAATGTTCTGCACCTACTATCGATGGGGGCGCTCCCGTGCCCTTTGCCTGTAACATGGCACAATTTTATTTTATTTGATAGTAGCACAATTTTTTATTTGATAGTAGCACGTACAATTTTAGCATATATAAGTGATATTTTAAAAATATTATATTTAACTGATTAATCCTCTGTTAATCTTTTACAAGATGCTTTACTGATTTGATATTCGAAATTGTATTAAGTTTAATAATTTTTTATCTGTCAGAATATATATAATAATTTATTAAAATAAAAATACTATATTCATTTAAATATGAATAAATATAAATTTATGATATTATAAATATATTTGTGTTAATAAATAACTAATATATCTTAATAATACATTAAATAATATTTTATTATTAAAATATATCTGAATTTTATTCCGACTAATCCTTCCAATTAATACTTGATTTGAGATTAATCATAAATCCGTAACTCAAACGATTAATTTCGATTCTCGATTTATACAATGTTGTTTATTAGTAATAGATGTTGCATCGTACAATTAGACCTTCCAAGGATCGTGTATGTATACAATCATTATATATATTTTCGTGTCAAAATCTTAAAACTGAATTTTACCCGAATATGTCAAATAAGTTTTTAAAACTCAATTAATTTGTTTAATTTAGCATACTCAAGCCGTACATACATACGACTTTTATCATTATTTAATATAGTGTTCCCTCCGTTTAATAATAAATCTTCATTTTTGATTTTGAGCACGTAATTTAAGGTTTATCAACCCGATAGTTCACAAATTATTTTCCATATTTTTTTCTAAATTAAGATTAAATATTTAATTTTTTATCAAGAAATATAAAATTAAAAAGAATATACAATGAAAATTAAGATTCTAGAAAATAATGACATAGTAGACTACAAATGCTAAATCAAAAGAAATGTAGATAAATTATTAAATAAACTAATTTATTTAAAGTAGTGCATGAAAAACATAGTAAATGAATGTAGTAAATGTACTAATTTTTAAGTGGGGCATAGAGAATGAGATGAGGTTATTATTGTAATTTCGGCTTACTGCATGTAGTAAAATTGACAAGGATTTCATCCTTTTTATTTTTTTTAGCTAAATTCAACTATTTTATTATTATTAATAAGCAGCTTTATCAGACTGAGATTTTATATTTTATATAATTTATAATTCTAATAAAATTTAAATATAGCTTATAATACTAAAATTAATTAGTATATAATTATAACCTTATTATAAGAAATTTACTTTAAATGTGTATAATTTTTAGTTAAGATTAAATAGTACATGACTGATTAGATTTGAACTATTAACCTTATTAGTATATTTATAAATAATATTATAAGAATCTGTCTATTCTAGGAGTTATAATCCCCGTATAACATTCCCGGGAATTACTAATTTTATGGATTAAATAATCTTATTTGCTTTGAATGATCAAGTTGATTGAATGATAATACTTTAAAATTTATCACATATTTGTTTTGTGGGATAGTCATGAGATTGCATTATAATCATTTAAATTTTTCAATGGTTTACTTGAGATTTTAACGAGGGGATGGTATTCCTTTAAAAATTCACTTGTTAAAGTAGATTAATAATACGTCCTCCAACAAAGTATTAGAGTGGTTATAATCTTATCCCCATGTTCCAACAAAATAAATATGAGATAGGATAATTTAAAAGATCCTTGGATTAAAGAGAAATAATTTTTTATAAAACAAATATGAGATTGAAAATTTTATTAAAAAATTATAATCATATCATGTACTTAATGCTATGAAACAAATATGGCCTAAATGTTTGTTATCGACGTGATTCGAACTTCATAACTTGCATAGTTTATAAATATTGATATAAATATTTGATGTTGGCGGGATTCGAAATTAGAAATTTGAGTATGTCCTAATTATTTGATTAAAAAGTTCCGACGGTGATGATAACCGAACCAAAAAAATAAAGTCATATCAAATTATACGCTCTTCTGGTTATTATAGTTTAGTATATAGATAAAATTTTAGGAGATAATACGATTTTTATTTCCTATTTTCTAGGTTTAATGTAAAAAAATAAAATATTAATATATATTATTATTATTATCTTGTTCTTAAATTAATTTTTTTTTATTGAAAGTGGCATTAATTTTTTTTTATCTTACTTTTTGCTGTAAAATTGGCTATAGTTATTGGTTGTTGTCAATACACTAGCACAGAACATACTATGTAAAATAATATATACTCACATATTTTAAATTGTATGAAATTTTTGAAATGTAATAATACATGCTCAATTATTTTAAATTATATGATATTTTTGAAATGTACTCGAATAAATTTATGTAGACTCGATTCAAAACGGTGAATATCATATAATGTGAAGTTAAAGTTTGCTTGCAGTTTAATAAGTAGTTTCGAAATAAAAAAATCAATCGTAGATTAGCAACAATACTTTACTTTTTTTTATTAGATTTAAGGGTTTTAAAACTAACGTTGACAATAAATACATTTTTAAGGTAATTAGGTATTATCAACGGGATTTAGCCATTGAAATACTTTAATTCTTCGATGGCTAGCATGATTACGGGCTTTTGAAACCAACCACTTCTTATTCTTCTTTTAGTTTGGGACCAATAGGGTTAAAAATTAGTTCTTCACGAGTATGAACACCAGTTATATTTTGAGGATTAGCATTGTTTTCATAAGAATTAATTCAATCAACGCCCATTCTTTCGAGAATTATTATCTCTAGATTCATCATCTTAACGACATAATTATATCATTACTTACAATGCTACTTTTCCAGAAACTTATTGTGAGCATTGTCATGCTATTAAATCTATCGGTTGGAGTCATCTCATGACTTTCTCCAATGTTCAAATTGTAAGGTAACACACATTCTACTCTATTAGCATGCATAGTCCACCACCGGAGTATGAAAGTGATGGAAATTTTTGGAATTCATTTCTTATTGATAACCGTCAATATGTGTTTGTAAGGTATCCACGGATATTCAAATATTCTATTGTTGGGTCACACAACACTGTAGAAGGGGGTTGAATACAGTGTTATTACAATCAAATCGATTTCGAACACAAGTAACAGTAAACAGATATATTCAATATAATGAACTCTGTTACAATTGAACTGTTCTCTCTCAGTGATGAACAAATATCACTAAGAGCTGCTAGGTTACAATGTATGATCTTCTCGATAATGATAATACATATAGTGTAAACCTATGTCTGTGTTTATATAGTACACAATTACAAGATAACTTCTAATTGATATGGAATATAATTTTGTCTCCTAAAATATATCAATCAGATATCTTATACAAGTCTTCTTATCTTCTAACTCTTTCCATGCATATCTTCTTTTGTTTTAGTCTCGATCTTCTATCCTGTAAATCAGCTTCCTTCCTTAACTATAAGTCCTCCCGTACTTAAGTTCTGATTTGACCTTAAGTTCTGATATCTATCTTCTGACTTCCAGTAAGTACTGATTCCAGTAAGTCCTGATATTTTCCGTTTGTTAAGATCTGAAAAATAAACATGAAACATATTAGACATGACATCTCAAATATATCTAACAATCTCCCCCAACTTGTAAATTATGCAAAAATATACAAATTAATAGATTTGATGATGTCAAAAATATTTAAGTTCAAATGCAATAAGAGTTTAATAAGACTATTAACTACAACTTACAGAACATGCAGCTTTACCAATATCACTGGATCAATCTGAATCCATAATGATTCTTAACAAAATCTTTTACCAGCTTATCTTGAGCTTTTCTCAGAACTTCAACTAACTGTGCTTTGACCTGCATCAGTTATTCATCTTTACTGTCACCAATTTGATATATGACTATTCCGAGAGCTTGAATTGATGTTCTTTCAAGTCCATCACCAAGTATGATAACTCTAGGATGTGAAAAGTATTCATTATAACATAAGCATCTTCCTTTCAGAATAACTTCCACCTTAGCAGAGTTCTTCAGCATAGGAATTTCTCTTCCATCATCTTCAGTAATCATTGGAATGTACTGAGAAGCCTTTGTACCAAAGATTCAGAGAAGATCTCTTATAGCCTTCAAAATATATTCTGACCATCTTCTTGTAAAATCATATTTTACTTCCAGAAGATAGTGAATATGTTGAAACTCTCTGACAGACTTCTTTAGCACATCAGTATCAGCTAGTCTGTAAGTTCTTCCATCATTGAGAAATAAGATCAATTTCTCTTTTAGATTTTCTTTATCATGAGCATCTATCACAATTTGAGCAGACAACACTTTGTCAAGGTGTTTTTGTTTGATTTGTTCATATGGTTTGTCTGTCAACATGAAAGGATTTCTTAGAGTAACTTCTACTCCTGTTTGTATCTTTTTTTCATCAGAACCTAATCCAGCTCTATCTCTAGGTTGCTTGGCTCTCAACCCAAATGTTGCGAGTTGATTAATCATAAGATTGGACTTTGGTTCAACTAGAGTTACTTTCTTCCATAATAGTTTCTTCTTATCAGCAATTGTCATCTTTTTCAAATCAACTTGAGCATTATCAGTAGTTGATGTCTTGATAGCTTGATCAGAATTTACTATTTCTTCTGTAGCTTGTTGTTCTTCATTCTGAACAACTTGAGCGGTGTCATAGGTTATTTTAGATTCTTCAATTAACTTTCTTCTTTTCAGAATTTGAACAGTTTCATCTTATATCAAATCATCATCATGCATTATAGCTTGATAGACTGGAACGGAAGAACTTATCTTATTCTGAATCTTTAAAGGTTCACCAACCTAATCTTTTCCTTTTGACTTAGGATCAATCTCAGTTTGTGATCTAGTCTTGGTCTTTGAAGCCTCAGAATTTGACTTTTCCTTGATCACAATTCCTTTTTCCTTAGGCCTTGGAGGTTTCTTTGCATAAGAATCTTTAGACTTTAGATTTGTCTTCTCAGCTGCAAATCTAGCTTCTTCCTCCTTGAGAGTTTCCAAATCCATTTTTGAATTTTGTTTCAGAAATAATCTTCTAGCTATCTCCTCAACAAGTGTCTGGATTTTAGGATCTTTGTAATAAACAGTAGTCTGCTTCCCCTTTAGCTTCAGAGTTTATAAAAACTTCTGAGAGTTTTTAGATCCTGACTAAATCAGGATATCAGAACTTGACTTCAGAATTTTAGCATTAACAGCATCAGAACTTGACTTGTTCTGTGTAGAAGATTTTCCTTGAACTTTTCCTTGACCTCTGCTCTTATCAGAGTTTCCCTGGTCATCACCTTTGTCATCCTTCTTCTTCAGTATTTGAGTAGGTGAGCATTTGGACTTAACTACCTTCTCCCCCTTTTTGGCATCATCAGGAAGTAAGAGAGAGAGAAGAAGTTCAACTGAAGATTGTATCTCATCCAATTGAGCTTTCTGAGAAGCTTGATTTTGTAGGACCTCAGTAATTTGGGCATGTTGCTTCTCTTGAATCTTCTCAATGGCTTCAACTTCCTCAAGATTAGGTCTGATATATCTATTCTTGTCAAGCTTGATCCGTAGATCTAGCTTATCAGCATTTTCCTTAAGTGTATCAACCTTATCATGAGTACTGGACTGTAGACCATGAAGACTTCTTGTACTCATAGCTGTAACCTTGAGTTGAGTCTTGAAATCAGAATTTGACAATAACTCATCAGCTTTTGACACATGTTCTGTCAGAATTTTGGTGCTTGGAATAAAATCTGATTCATTCCACTTCTTGGTCCACTCAACTCCCCTGTGAGTTTCTTCCCAAGGTACAGGAGCATCCCGTTCAACAAATTTCTTGACCAATTCTTCCTTTCCCAGAATAGGAGCTGAAGTCTCAACAGAAACACTGTCTTCAGAACTTGAGGAAGATTCATTATATTTTGACAGTACAAGAGTGTGTGATGGAACTGGAGAGTCAGGAATAACATCATCTAAATTCTGAGCATCAGAATTTATCTCCAGAGCTGGTGTAGATGGTATCTCAGCATCTAAGATTGGATAGTTGACTGTAGATGGCTAAGCTGCTGTAGATGGAGCTTCCAAAAATAAAATAGTTTGTATAATCAGCCTTTGAAGATCAATTTCAGGACTTAATCCTGAACCTTCAACTGTTGTCTCTCTGACTGGAAAACAGTAGGAGTGATCACTGTATCAGGAACAGTGTCTTGGACTTTAGCTGGAAGGGCTTCAATGATAATTGGCTCTTTTGAGATCAGAGATACCTGATCCCCTTCCTCAGCTTCTTCAGTATCTTCTGATGGAGATTTAGAATTATACCTCTTTGCCCTCATTTTCTTCAATCTCCTTGCCAATGAAGGAATTGTTGTTGCAGCATCAGAACTTACGGATTTCCTCTTCAAAGTATCATTACTTTGAGCTGCAGTTTCTTTCTGAGAAGTAACATTCTCAGCTTCAACTGTCACAGGTTCTGAAGTATGAACCCGTGCTTCGTTTTCACTGTCACTTAGGATATGTCGATTCAAATTCAACATTTGTTGGTCAAATTAGCACAAATTATTAGTAACCACAAATTTAATCAAAACATTCATCAAGAAATACAGTTTAAGAGGATGAAGTAAAGATTAATAGGTTTCAATGATAACATTCACATTCACAGAGTACGCGAGAACATAGATTAAATCTTGCAATCAAAAGAAATTTTATTAAAATATCCAAAGAGTACATTCATGAAATTTATAGATTACACGCAAAAGATTACAAGATGATCCTATTCTAAGATAGTGAACATCAACAACCTTAGTCCTAGAAGAAAACCTATCGACTAGTTCCTCATGCTGCTGACAAAGAGCACTGCAAGACGGATGATTCGTTCTTGATGAAGAAGAGCCTCCCTCCGTTCATCTTCCAAGTGATTTAGATGGAGTTGATAATGCATCTGGAAGAACAAGAGATTCGTCTGAACCTCTTGTGGAATTCTTGCTCCATATCTCAGCAGGAATGGCAGTGATGTGCCATTCCTGTTCCCAGTTGTCACAGCTAAACTCGACATTGAAGGTGTCATAGTTCATGAAAATATAACAAGAACCATTTTGATGAAGGAAGAAAATGGTGAAAATTTACCGAGAGAAAAAATGATATTGTGTGAGAATAGACGATGATTTGTTTGAGATGAGATGTTGGTTATATAACCAAAGGAATATCAAGGGACTAGAGGACTGATTAATGGTTATGTATAAAATTAATGATGCCTCGTCTCCCTAGACTAATGTGTAACAAGAACAGTCAGTAAAAATGAAAGCATGAGTTAATGGGCACGAGAAATAAGTAATAATGACTGTGCACATGCAGTTTTTCAAAACAAACACATTTACCACTAACCCAAATGATTATGACTGTTTTTATCTCACCTAATTAAATTCCTATTAACTATGACCGTTTCAGTTTTTACCACAAATAAGTCAAGTAAAGAATAATGCCACGTAAGCATCAAGTATTCCATCAGGATTTAATATCAGAACTTTAACTTATAACAGATTTAACAGTCATCAGAATATGGCTTACCAACTCAAACATTGAATATCTTTTTCTGTGATTCTTCATACAAAATATGACTTGTTTTCTTCAGAGTTTAATCATCAGAACTTCCATCAGAATATGTCCTCTTAATTTATGCAAATGACACTTAACTGTTTGTCAAAAACAACTTAATCACCACAGTAATTTTCATCATTCATATGGAGTGAAAGTGTGTGCATTCAGCAGAATATCATATAAAGATTAAAGTCTGATAGACTTCAGTACATCTTAGAATTAAGGCATAACTAAGAAAAGTGCTTAAAATCTGTCATCAATCATGAAGTCTAATCAAAAATCAAATTTATGCAAGAGTCCACCTCAACTGTTTGTGCTCATTTTATGCATCTTTTAAAATTCCTTTTTACAGTGGCTTCTCAGTGTAAGTGAGTCACAACTGCTTATCAGAATTTATGCTATTATCAGAGTATTTCTCCAGTAATCAGAAAATGTGAAAAGTCACCAAGAAAATTTATTTGCTTTTCTAATGCATATTACTTAATACCAGCAATGCACTTGGGTTTTCCCTTCCACATTATTTTTTCTAGATCTCAAAGGAGTACCT
Organism: Apium graveolens; assembly: GCF_009905375.1. Lineage (NCBI taxonomy): Eukaryota > Viridiplantae > Streptophyta > Magnoliopsida > Apiales > Apiaceae > Apium > Apium graveolens. The sequence continues at coordinate 112,833,650 of NC_133651.1, read as the reverse complement.
GACTTTTATTATTCTTTTCTTCATATAAGTGAGGCTTATCAGCATTTAGTTCATCCTTAAGATTTACTGACATCAGAATTTGACTGATAAGATGCAAGAATCTAGTTTATGACTTAGTAATAAGATACACAAAGTAAACTTGACTAAGCTCAATATCATAGTTTGCTTGTGTTAATGAGTTTCCACATAAACAACTAATTCAAACATGGGATTTCTAGTATGTTAAAGACTACTAGGTCATCATCTAGCACATGTATCCTCATTGGATTGAATAGTCACAGAACATTCAAATCACTATCGGAGTATATAGATCCACATCAGACAACAATCATCATTTAATGTATTACATTTTAAGCACAGATTACATGAAGATAATATAATTTGTAAACACTGAACATAAAGTTTGACGCATGAGAACAAAAACTAAGCAGATTTAGAGAAAGAACCTGAATCCATTCCAAGTTCATTTACCAGTCTTGTAAAGGTAGCTTCACATAGTGGTTTTGTGAAGATATCTGCTAGTTGTTGATCTGTTGGAACAAAATGCAATTCTACTGTACCTTCCATCACATGTTCCCTTATGAAATGGTACCTAATGTTGATGTGCTTTGTCATGGAGTATTGAACTGGATTACCTGTCATAGCAATAGCACTTTGATTATCACAGTAAATAAGGATTTTAGAAAATTCTAACCCATAATCCAGTAACTGATTCTTCATCCAAAGAATCTGTGCACAACAGCTTCCTACAACAATATATTCCGCTTCTGCAGTTGATGTGGAAATTGACTTCTGTTTCTTGCTGTTGGATTTTAATCGCAGCGGAGGCATGGTAAAACACTTTTACACATATAAAGTCCAAATAAAAGCATATAAATCGTGGTAAAAACATAGGGATCGATTACTAACCTTTAATGTGCGATCCAAAATCAACGTTCGGAGATCCTTAGCAGCTGCTCCTCAAACGTGAAGCACTCCACCGGTATCCACCAAGAAAACGACGTTAAGGAGGAGGAGGAGGTGGAGAGAATTTGGTTTTCTAAAACTTTTGGGTTTTTGGGTTCGAATAAAAAATAGGGTCTATAATAGTATATTTATAGGCAAAATTTTCAGCTGAAATTTTCCCATAAATATTATTATTATTATTATCCCATTTATTATTCTCATTAATAATTAAAACACCTTTTAATTATTAATCCTTTTTCTAAACACTTTAGAAATAATTCTCTCTCTTGATTTAATTTACAAAAATTAAATCCTTAATTAATAATATTAAGAACTTTTCTTAATTAATTTATAATCAATTAAATCTCATTTAATCAATTATTAAATTTGCTCATTAATTATTTATTTCATAAATAAATAATTATTAGCCATTATTAATTAATTCCTCCACCATTAAATCATTCTCTTTTTATGTTGTGACCCTGTAGGTTCAATATTAAGCCGGTAGTAGAAATAAATAATAATAAAACTATTTTATCATTATTTATATAAATTCTCTAATTTATTAAATATGTTTAATTAATTAATCACATTTATTCTACATCGTGAGGGATACTTCTCAGCATATCGCGACTATCCGGATAATATGAATTCACTGCTTAGAATACCAAGAACCTATTCAGTGAATAGTTACCGTACAATAAACTCCTTCTACCCTACAATGTCCCGATTAAATACAAGGCATGGATCTCGTGTCAAGCCTATCTAATTTAATCATTTGCTTACCATTTACTATGCGTAGTTCTATGCAAATTAGAAACTCCTTTCTAATTTCATTCACTCTGGCCAGAGATTCCTGAACTAGTATAAGTGGATCAGCCTTGAACATTCGCTTCCTTCACTGAAAGGGGTAGATCCTTTATTGATCATACACTATCTTTGTGTATAAATTCCTATACCCAGTAGAGCCCTAATAATTGTCCCTGGAGACTAAGAACTAAACCAAAACATAGTTCAGTGTACACAAGATGACTATGATGACCTCAAGTCTAAGGATACTTGTACAACTATCACTATGTGAACAACTGCTGACACGTGAGTGAACTCCATCAGTTGTTCAGCTGGGCGAGTCATGTTCAGTAAACTTATTCTATAATAAGCACCTACATACTAGCTATAGTGTCACCACACAAATGTCTATGAGAACAGACATCCTTCATAATGAAGCAAGCATAGTATGTACCGATCTTTGCGGATTATTAATTACCAGTTAGTAATCCTACGACCAGGAACTATTTAAGTTTAGAGTTATCATCTTTTAGGTCTCACTATTATGATCTCATCATAATCCATAAAAAGCTTTACTCTAAACTATGGTATATCTTATTTAAACACTTAAATAGATAAAGCCCGTAATAAAAACAAAACAAGTCTTTTATTAATATCAATGAAATCAAAACAGATTACATAAAAGTTATTCCTAAATCCTCATACATGATTGGAATTAGGACATATTCCTTTCAATCTCCCACTTGTACTAAAGCCAATCACTCTGGTATCTAATACCCATCTAGTCTTTATGACGATCAAAGTGACTTTCAGAAAGTAGCTTTGTGAGTGGGCCTGCTATGTTGTTATGTGTGTCAACTCTATTTCAATACAATACAAGAAATGTTATCGCGCTCCCACTAACCCTTTTGTAGACGCATGGTTCATCTGCGTTTTTGATAAAATCAAACTCTTTGATTGTCTCATCAAAATGAATGTTCCATCTTTCGAGAAGCTTGCTTTAAACCACATATGGTTCACAGTAGCTTACACACTAGGTTTTCATTTCCCTTGGAAAGAAAACCATCTGGCCATTTGCCAGATCTCATAGTAGTAGTAAGCAGCAATCGCAAGCAAAATCCGAACTGATTTTAACAGGGCTACAGGTAAAAGGTTTCATCAAAGTCAATCCATTGCCTTTGTCTAAATCCTTTTTCCACAAGCCTGGCCTTATAGGTCTCCACCTGGCCATCTGCTCTAATCATTCTTTCATATACCGTATACATAGATTCCATTCCGGATTTCATGGCACTATGCCATTTCTCTGAGTCAACACTACTCATAGCCTCATTATAGGTCACAGGGTCGTCATCATCAATGATCGACAACTCATTGTCATTCTCAATGACAAGGCCATATTACCTCTCAGGTTGGCGAGAAACTCTCCCTGTTCTATGAATGGGCTGTTCCACAAAAGGTTGTTCAGTCAGAACAGGTGTTTCCACTTGATATGTAGTAGTTTGTGCTTCTTGAACTTCATCAAGTTCAATTTTGCTCCCATCGTTTCCTTCAAGGATAAACTCCTTTTTCAAGAAGGTAGCATGTCTGGAGACAAACACCCGATGATCGGTGCAAAAGTAATACCCTAAAGTCTCTTTAGGATATCCCATAAAACTACATTTTACGGATCGATATTCCAGCTTATCTGGGTCAACTTTCTTGACATAAGCTGGACATCCCCAAATCTTAACGTGTTTAAGACTCGGTTTCCTTTCTTTCCATATCTCATACGAAGTTTGAGGAACAGATTTTGGAAGGCACCATATTCAGTAAATATACTGAGGTTTCCAATGCATAACCCCATAGGAATACTGGAAGATTTGCATAGCTCATCATGGACCGAACCATGTCTAACAGAGTTCGATTTCTCCTTTCAGATACCAATCTGGAGGCGTCCATTGGGAGACTATACCATTTACTTTGAGATAATCCAGAAACTCTCCATTCAAGTATTTATCACCTCGATCTAATAGAAGAATTATAATACTATGTTTGGTTTGTTTCTCCACTTCATACTTATATTCTTTGAACTTTTCAAAGGCCTCAGACTTGTGTTTCATCAAACACATATCCGAATCTAGATCTATCATCTATGAAAGTAATGAAGTATGAAAATCCACCCATGGCTTGCTTAGACATTGGTCCACATACATCTGTGTGTACCATTCCTAGCAAATTTGCAGTCCTCTCTCCATGTCTACTAAATGGAGACTGCAATGCCACTATAAAGTGAGATTTTCATCATCCCTTTTCTTTTATTAGTTTGTTCAATCTGAAGTAAATTATGTCACATTTATACATACCATTATTTAAAGTACCACGTCCATAAAGAATATTATCTTTAAGAATAGAACATTCATTATTCTCAATAATAAATGAAAATCCAGCCAAGTCTAACATGGGAATAATATTCCTCACAATCGAGGGAACAAAATAACAATTATTTAAAACAATAGTCTTGCCCGTAGGCATATGTAAATGAAATGATTCTACATCTTCAGCAGCAACTCTTGCTCCATTTCCCATCAGTAGAATCACCTCCTCTTCCTCAAGAGTCCTACTTCTCCTTGGTCCCTGCAACAAATTGCAGATTTGAGAACCACAGGCGGTATCTAATACCCAAGTAGAAATTTGATTTAATGACATATTCACTTCTATCATGAACATACCTGAATCAGAAACGGTAGTCTCACTACCCTTCTTCTTCTTCAATTCTGCAAGGTAAACCTTACAGTTCCTCTTCCAGTGCCCCACCTTGTTACAGTGAAAGCAAACAATTTTGCTCTTGGGGTCTTTAGCTTTTGGTGGAACCGGCTTTTCTTCACCTACTTTCTTCTTCTTGGAAGAGTTCCTCTTCCTTTTCTTAGGATTGGAACCTTCACCAATTAGAAGAACAGAACTCTTTTTAGGGGGAAAATTCGATTCCGCAGTCTTCAACATGTTGTGGAGTTCAGGCAGGCTGACATCCAACTTATTCATGTGAAAGTTCACAACAAACTGCGAGAACGAACTCGGAAGCGATTGCAAGACCAAGTCTTGGCTCAGCTTCCCATCCATGGCAAAACCAAGTTGTCCAAGACGTTCAATCAAATTGATCATCTTAAGTACATGGTCATTCACAGATGATCCATCAGACATCCTACAACCGAACAACTCATTCGATATCTCATATCGAGCTGTCCTCCCCGCCACATCATACAACTCTTGTAGATGCATGAGGATAGTGTGAGCATCCATATGCTCATGTTGCTTCTGTAGCTCAATGTTCATGGAAGCTAGCATGATGCATTGAGCAACATTTGCATCATTTATCCACTTACGATACACAACATGTTCATCATTATGTGCATCACTAGCAGGTTCAGTAGGCTTAGGTGAGTCAATCACGTATTCCAGCTTCTCAATCCTGAGAACAATTCTCAAGTTTCGAAGCTAGTCAGCATAATTAGGACCAGTCAACTTGTGAGCATCCAGTATGCTCCTAAGTGATAGTACAGAAGACATAATGTATATTGTAAATCTGTAAATGATAAACACATAATAACACTTAGCAAATATTCGATTTCATTTCAAAACACTATATGAATCGGGTCTTTATTCATAAGTGGCTCCCACTAGTTTATCTAATTTATTCAACCCCCTACGTGAAAAATTAAGCATTCATAATGCTAGTGGGAATAGGGATCCTACATTCCATTACACAACCCCGGCTGTGGCACGAAACGCCATGTAATGTTCAATAGGCAGACAACTCTTGTCAATTACATCTAATGTTATTCCCTAATCAAACTTTAGCCTCTTGAATAATTGAGTCACGGCTGTGGCACGACAAACTCAATATTCTAAGTCAAGTCTAACCCAACATTCCGTACAATTGAATCAGTCCCCAAAGGCCCACGGCTGTGGCACGTAACGACCTTTAGATTCTTATTCAATGTACACATCTCTATGTAATAGACAAGTATTTCTTATTTCGAAATCAAAGCCCTCGGATGTGGCACGAAACGACAATGATTCAAAAATAAGAACTACTTTTCTATCATGTTAGAAGGCTATGACCGACACAAGCCCGTTGTGTCATTGGCCAATTACTACTTGATATTATTTAATTTTAGAGGGATTATATTACGTTACAATCATAATCATATTATAAAGAGATTCTTCCTTTTAAATTAAATATTTCAAATCAATAATCAATAATCAGATGATTCCCAGATCGGGTGGAGCATTGTCAAGAGGTGTCACTTAATAACCCTTTCTTACAGATAGAAATCTGTTGTTGACAGAATCATCCTTTCTCTCGTATCAAAAATTCATATTCAATTACGTGTTTCACAAACACAAGAATCTCATGATTGTATTCATAATATTGTTATTAAGGTTATGAAACTATTTCACTATACTAGGTTGTCTAACAAGCGCCTTATGTTCATTTAAGTTCACCTAAATCTATCATCGCATGATAAACTAAGCATATATCACATATATAAACATGAATAAACATCAAGGCTGGTATGTTACATCATCTAGCATATTGGTATAAGCATTATACATCTCTATGTATCACATGTAGCATTTAAAAGCAGTTAAAACAGTTAAAAAATAGCTTTAAAACACTTACGGAAATATAAACAGTTCAAAACTTTTATATAAACTAAAATTGATCACTCCATTAGATCCGTCTCGGAAAAACGAATCCAACGGTATATTGCACGCCTAAAACCGAGTTACGAAACTCCCAGAAAATCAATTTTAATGTAAATAGTCGGGCTGTAACGCATTACAGGAACGCGTTACAAGCCCTGTAACGCATTCCGGTGATGCGTTACAACCCTTTTAAGCCATTAAAAGGTGTAACGCGTTCCGTGAATGCGCCACAAGGTGTAACGCATTCCCGGAATGCGCGACACCCCTTATTTTTTTTTTCTTTTGCAGCAGCCGCCGCTTTCCTCGATCGTCGCGCCTGTACCTGACATCTTCTTTGCTTCCGTGCAGAACAGACATCATACAACACAGACATATGCAGATGCATAATACAAACATATATATATATATTATATATACATATATTTATACTTATTAAATTACGAATTTAATTGTAAGAACTTCAAAAATTCATAATAAAAAATCTATACAACATAAAATTATGAAAAAAATACCCAGACGATCTACAACACTTGTAGAACCCAGATCAACATTCAAAACTATTCTGAGAAACGATTTCTCATCAGACATAATTAATCCATAATATAACTTGTAAAAATCATAATTAATTCATACAAGCACATAAAATTCTGAATTTTTTACCACAGATCTATATGCATACAACCTAAGCTCTGATACCATTGTTGGATTTTAATCGCAGCGGAGGCATGGTAAAACACTTTTACACATATAAAGTCCAAATAAAAGCATATAAATCATGGTAAAAACATAGGGATCGATTACTAACCTTTAATATGCGATCCAAAAGTAACGTTCGGAGATCCTTAGCAGCTGCTCCTCAAACGTGAAGCACTCCACCGGTATCCACCAAGAAAACGACGTTAAGGAGGAGGAGGAGGTGGAGAGAATTTGGTTTTCTAAAACTTTTGGGTTTTTGAGTTCGAATAAAAAATAGGGTCTATAATAGTATATTTATAGGCAAAATTTTCAGCTGAAATTTTCCCATAAATATTATTATTATTATCCCATTTATTATTCTCATTAATAATTAAAACACCTTTTAATTATTAATCCTTTTTCTAAACACTTTAGAAATAATTCTCTCACTTGATTTAATTTCCAAAAATTAAATCCTTAATTAATAATATTAAGAACTTTTCTTAATTAATTTATAATCAATTAAATCTCATTTAATCAATTATTAAATTTGCCAATTAATTATTTATTTCATAAATAAATAATTATTAGCCATTATTAATTAATTCCTCCACCATTAAATCATTCTCTTTTTATGGTGTGACCCTGTAGGTTCAATATTAAGCCGGTAGTAGAAATAAATAATAATAAAACTATTTTATCATTATTTATATAAATTCTCTAATTTATTAAATATGATTAATTAATTAATCACATTTATTCTACATCGTGAGGGATAGTTCTCAGCATATCGCGACTATCCGGATAATATGAATTCACTGCTTAGAATACCAAGAACCTATTCAGTGAATAGTTACCGTACAATAAACTCCTTCTACCCTACAATGTCCCGATTAAATACAAGGCATGGATCTCGTGTCAAGCCTATCTAATTTAATCATTTGCTTATCATTTACTATGCGTAGTTCTATGCAAATTAGAAACTCCTTTCTAATTTCATTCACTCTGGCCAGAGATTTCTGAACTAGCATAAGTGGATCAGCCTTGAACATTCGCTTCCTTCACTGGAAGGGGTAGATCCTTTATTGATCATACACTATCTTCGTGTACAAATTCCTATACCCAGTAGAGCCCTAATAATTGTCCCTGGAGACTAAGAACTAAACCAAAGCATAGTTCAGTGTACACAAGATGACTATGATGACCTCAAGTCTAAGGATACTTGTACAACTATCACTATGTGAACAACTGCTGACACGTGAGTGAACTCCATCAGTTGTTCAGCTGGGCGAGTCATGTTCAGTGAACTTATTCTATAATAAGCACCTACATACTAGCTATAGTGTCACCACACAAATGTCTATGAGAACAGACATCCTTCATAATGAAGCAAACATAGTATGTACCGATCTTTGCGGATTATTAATTACCAGTTAGTAATCCTACGACCGGGAACTATTTAAGTTTGGAGTTATCATCTTTTAGGTCTCACTATTATGATCTCATCATAATCCATAAAAAGCTTTACTTTAAACTATGGTATATCTTATTTAAACACTTAAATAGATAAAGCCCGTAATAAAAACAAAACAAGTCTTTTATTAATATCAATGAAATCAAAACAGATTACATAAAAGTTATTCCTAAATCCTCATACATGACTGGACTTAGGACATATTCCTTTCACTTGCTAAACAAGAAACCAATCTGCCTCCAAAAAATTGGCAGCTTCCACTAGTGCTTTTCCTGTCTATTTTGCATCCTGCAAAATCTGCATCTGAGTAACGTATTAGCTTAAAATCTGATTCTCTAGGATACCATAATCCTAGATCAGCTGTACCCTTAAGGTACTTGAGAATTCTTTTCACAGCTATTAAGTGAGGTTCTCTTGGATCATCCTGAAATCTTGCACAAAGACATGTAGCATACATGATATCAGGTCTACTTGCATTTAAATAGAGTAAAGAGCCAATCATACCTCTGTAGTTAGTAATATCTACTGATGAACCAGTATCTTTATCTAACTTGGTTGCAGTGACCATGGGAGTGGATGCAGTTGTACAATCTTGCATTCCAAATTTCTTCAGTAAATTTCTGGTGTACTTGGATTGAAAGATAAAAGTACCTTCTTCATTTTGCTTGATTTGAAGTCCCTGAAAATAGCTGAGTTCTCCTATCATACTCATTTAATATCTTGACTGTATTAGTTTTGCAAACCTTTCACAGAGTTTGGCATTTGTAGAATCAAATATGATATCATCAACATATATCTGTACCAAAAGTAGGTCATTTCCGTGGTTGAGGTAGAACAATGTTTTATCAATTGTACCTCTGTGAAATCCACTTTCCAGAAGGAATTGAGCTAAAGTCTCATACCATGCTCTAGGAGCTTGCTTAAGGCTATAAAGTGCTTTGTCAAGCCTGTAGACATGATTTGGAAATTTTGAATCTACAAAGCCCGGAGGTTATTCAACATACACCTCTTCTTCCAATTCTCCATTGAGAAAAGCACTTTTTACATCCATCTGAAATACTTTAAACTTTTTGTGAGTAGCATAAGCCAAAAAGATTCTTACGGCTTCTAATCTAGAATCTGGTGCAAATGTTTCATCATAATCAATACCCTCCTGTTGAGAGTAGCCTTTAGCAACCAGCCTTGCTTTATTTCTTGTAATTATGTCATCACTGTCAGTTTTATTTCTGAACACCCATTTTTTGCCAACAATGGATCTGTTCTTTGGTCTTGGCACTAGGGTCTAGACTTTATTTCTTTCAAATTCATTTAACTCTTCCTGCATTGCTTGCACCCAATCAGCATCTTGAAGAGCTTCTTCCACTTTCTTTGGTTCAGTCTGAGATAGAAAAGAATGATAGATACATTCATTTGATGTTGCAGTTCTAGTTCTGACACCTGCTTCATGATCTCCAATTATTAAGTCAGGTGTATGTGATTCGGTCCACTTCCTTGCAGATTGAAGTTGACTTCTAGAACTGGATCCTCCCCCATGATCCATGCTGTTTCCATCATCATTTTCTGATGCTCCCCCTGTAGTTATGCTATCCGAGACTTCAGAATTTGACTTGGATCCTTCAGGATTCGAAGTATCAGAGTTTCCGGAATTATCAGAATTTGGCTCATCAGAACTAGATGAATTAGAACTTGAAGAGCCAGTGACAGGTTCTGATGCTTCTCGAGAGTCTTGAGATGTGGTAGAATCTTCAGCTTGCTCCCTCTGGATAGGTGCATTTTCCTTTGGAGTTGTTACCATAGTTTCAATGACACCATAACTTAACCCGTCAGAAATTACAGGATCAGAGTTTAAGTCATCAGAATTTACAGAATCAGAATTTAAGTCTTCATTTTCAAATCTCAGCTGATCATGATCATTGAAATCTTCAAGTCCAGTAATCTTCTTATCATCAAAAGATACATTGATAGATTAATGACAACCCTTGTTCTTAAATTGTAGACTCTGAAGGCTTTTGTGGAAAGTGGATATCCAACAAAAATTCCTTCATCAGCTTTTAGATCAAATTTTGACAGCTGTTCAGGATGAGTCTTAAGAACAAAACACTTGCAACCAAATACATGAAAGTATTTCAGATTTGGCTTCTTTTTTTTCACCATCTCATATAGTGTTTTTTCATGCTTGTTTATGAGTGTAGCATTCTATGTAAAATAAGCATTCTGCACAGCTTCAGCCCAAAAGTAGGTTGACAGCTTTGCTTCATCAAGCATTGTTCGTGCAACTTCAATGAGAGTCCTGTTCTTTCTTTCTACAACTCCATTTTGCTGTGGAGTTCCAGGTGCAGAAAATTCCTGTTTGATTCCTTGCTCTTTGCAGAACTCTTCCATAATTGAATTCTTGAACTCAGTGCCATTATCACTTCTTATAATTTTAACAGAATTTTTGACCAACTTATCAAGCTGTCTGACATGATCAGTTAGTGTAGAAGTAGTTTCATTCTTCTTGTGCAGAAAATACACCGAAGTGTACCTTGTGAACTCATCCACTATAACCATAACATATTTCTTCTTTGCAATAGACATGACATTGACCGGACCAAATAGATCAACATGCAGTAGGTGATAAGGCTCAAGAATTGATGACTCAGTTTTGCTGTTGAAAAAAGATTTTCTTTGCAGAACCATCAGTACTTGTTGAAAGTCTGGCTTCATAAATGTTACCATGCCTGTAACCTTTCAGAACCACTTTGCCTGTAGAATTGCTTACAACTTCACAGTGTTCTTCAAAGAAATCCATATGATAACCTCTGTCACAGATTTGACTCACACTTAGAAGATTGTGTTTAAGTCCTGACACAAGAGCTACTATTTTAATGATGACATTCCCAAGATTGATATTGCCATATCCCAAAGTTTTTCCCATGTTGCCATCTCCATAAGAAACTTCTGGGCCAGCTTTCTCCACAAAGTCTGATAGCAGGGCTTTATTTCCAGTCATATGTCCTGAACATCCACTGTCCAGCTCTAGGATATCTTTCCTATAGCCCTGCAATCACAAAGACCACTAATAATTAGTTTAAGGACCCAGACTTGCTTGGATCTTTTGGTCTTTTTAAGTTTGTTAGCATTTGCAGCGGATTTAATATCAGATTTTATGCTAAAATGCTGTTTATCAGAACTTATATCAGACTTTGCATCAGACTTTACACTAGAAGGAATTAAAGCAACTTTCTTCAAAGAAGGTTTTATTTGATAATAATCATAGTACAAACGATGATATTCCTTACAAGTATAAATGGAATGCCATAAACTACCACAATGAAAACAAGGATTTTGTGGCTTAAACCTAACAGACTGACTCTTAACTCCTGACTTAGGAGGTAAAGGGTTTATATTCTTATTCTTCCTGCAAAAAGAAGCAAGATGGTTAGAGTTTCCATAATTATAACATTTCTTTCTAGGAGCATTAGGAACAGGCATATAATTATTGCTTTTATTCACACCTTCCTTTCCATTCCTATTTTTCCTAGCTGCCTTTACCTTGTTGACATTCCTTATTTTTTTCAGTTTATGCTTAAGCTGCTTCTTAGTCATTAAGCCTATGTTAACTTCAGCTGGTTTATCCTGTTCTAATTTGTCAGAAGTTGACTTTTCCTTAACTTCTGCTACAGACTCTTTCATCTTTTCAGAATCAGATTTTACAGTTTTAGCTACAAACTTAACAGGATTTACCTTTGACTTAACAGTCTGTTTAACAATAATTGGCTTAATTTGTTCAGTTCCTTTTTCACTTTTATCATCTCCATAACCTAAGCCCTCTTTCCAGTTTCCACTACTTAATAAATTCTGAGTTGTTCTGCAAGAATTAGTCCAAGTCTTGATAATCTCTCTTTCTTTTTCTAACTCAGTTTTTAGAGATTGATTCAATTTTAGCACTTCATCTCTAACATAAAAAGCATCATCTCTTTCTTTTTGAGTTTGATGGAACATAACTAACTCCTTTTCTAAATAGTCATTCCTTTTCTTATAAGCAAGATTTTCAGAAGTTAACCTTTCAAATGTTAAAGTTTGATCTCTGTAGCTAATAAACATGGTTTTAAGATATAATCTCAACTCAGTAATATCATCAGTATAAAAAGCATAAGTTGTTTGAGGTACCTTCAATTCAGCAATTTCAGGGCTGCCATCAGCATTTGCCATTAAAGCATAATTCACCTCATCTTCAGAATCTGAAGAGTCTGTCCAGCTTTTCTTCTTTGTGACAAGTGCCTTGCCTTTGTCACTCTTTCCTTTCTTGCAGTCAGGAGATATGTGGCCTCTTTCACCAAAATTGTACCATTTGACATTCGAGTTGTCTCCTCTGTCAGACTTTGCATTTTTGCCTTCATACTTTCTGAACCCTTTCTTATCAGCACTTACACCTTTCCTGGAAAACTTCTTTCCCCTTCTGAATTTCCTGTAGGCTATCTTTGTGATACCCTTTACCATAAAAGCACACAATTTTATTATCTCTTCATCAGCATCTATTTCAGGTAAACTTTCAGTTTCCGAATCATGATCATCAAAACTTGATGATTCTGAATCAGATTTATGATGAGAGCCTTTCCATTGCCCTTTTTTGAGACAACCACTTTGGGGGATTCCTCCTCAGCTTTAAGAGCAACTGTCCTTGACTTTCTCCCATGTCTCTTGATCCTTTGATCCATCTCAAGTTCATAAGTATTGAGCATGCCATAAATTTCATCAAGAGTAGTTTCATCAAGAACATAGTTGTCTCTTATGGTAGTAGACTTCAAATCCCAATTTTCAGGAAGAGCTAAAAGGAATTTTAGATTCGAATCTTCAAGATCATATTCCTTGTCCACCAGTGACAGATTATTCAAGAGTTTGACAAACCTGTCATATGAGTCAGTTAATGACTCATCAGCTTTTGAGTCAAAGTGCTCATACTCTTGAGTGAGTATAGTCCTCCTGTTTTTCTTGATTGCATCAGTTCCCTGGCATCTTGTCTCCAAAGCATCCCATATCTCCTTTGCAGTCTTGCAATGAATTACCCTATTTGACATGACATTATCAATGACACTATGCAGAAAATGCCTTACCTTTGCATCCTTGGCAATGGATGAGATATCTTCAGCTGTATATTCACTTTTCTCCTTTGGTATGGTCTTTGCTGGCTGTTCTGCAACTACAGAGAGCTTGGTTGGCTTATGTGGTCTTTCATTAATTCTGTCAAGGTATTCTGGATCCGTAGCTTCCAGAAACATAACCATCTTCACTTTCCATATGAGATACTCAGAAGGTCTCAGTATGGGAACCCTAATAGTCTCATATCGACTGTGAATTTGATTGTTTTTAGTTTCTTCAGTTTTGGTGGGCTTGGTTGGAGTTTCTGCTTCTTCAGACATGATTGTTTGGATCTTTACTGTATGTGTGTTAACAGATAAGCTCTGATACCAATTGTTAGGTCACACAACATTGTAGAAGGGGGTTGAATACAGTGTTATTACAATCAAATCGATTTTGAACACAAGTAACAGTAAACATATATATTCAATATAATAAACTCTGTTATAATAGAACTGTTCTCTCTCAGTGATGAACAAATATCACTAAGAGCTGCTAGGTTACAATGTATGATCTTCTCGATAATGATAACACATATAGTGTAAACCTATGTCTGTGTTTATATAGTATACAGTTACAAGATAACTTTTAATTGTTATGGAATATAATTCTGTCTCCTAAATATATCAATCAGATATCTTATAAAAGTCTTCTTATCTTCTAACTCTTTCCATGCATATCTTCTTTTGTTTTAGTCTCGATCTTCTATCCTGTAAATCAACTTCCTTCCTTAACTGTAAGTCCTCCCGTACTTAAGTTCTAATATGACCTTAAGTTCTGATATCTATCTTCTGACTTCCAGTAAGTCCTGATATTTCCTGTTTGTTAAGATCTAAAAACTAAACATGAAACATATTAGACATGACATCTCAAATATATCTAACATGGCTCAAGCTGGTAGAAGCCTTAGAGGGACAAAAATAATGGAAGAACTACAAGTACTAGTAAATCTCAAGGACCTCATTAGGAAACAACTAGGCTATGAAAAATTCAGTTGATGGTGGTAACTGTTGAACTTATGTAATCATTAAATGTATAAAAGTTTGTATTTGGTAATCTGTCAAGTTTTATGTAATTTATTTTAGCTTAAGGTTAGTCTTGTTATCAGGCATGAATTTGTGATAAGCAATCTTCTCATAAATTGGGGGTGATTGTTGTGCAAGACATGCCTATACAATAACAAGACTAAGTCACATTGACAACCCTGAGATTTAGTTGTTTGGTAATCAATTTTGTATTCTGTATTGTATTTCTTGAGTCTGTAAAAAGGTTAGAAGATTGGACTGGAGTATTTTTCTGTGAGTAGATTCAAGCTAAGGAATCAACTCTGGAAGAAGATCAAGCCATGACCATGCCTCAGAGAAAAGTATAGAAGCTTGGAGTTGAATAAAACTGTTTTATAAAAAATGTTATTAGTCAAGATATCGACAAGTTACAGATCAAGTAATATCAAGAAGTCATTCGAGAAGTCCAGAATAGCTTATCGAGAAGTCCAAAATGGCTTAAAGAGAAATCCCAGAGATATCGACAAGTCAAATCAAGATCTAGAGAAATGGAGATATCGACAAGTCATTTATGCATGTAGAGAACTCAGAGATATCGAAAAGTCAAAATGAAGATGTAAAGAATTAGAGATATCGACAAGTTAATTTCTCATTAGAGATCTCAGAGATATCGACAAGTCAATTCTACATGTAGAGATCTTAGACATATCGACAAGTCATTTTCCATGCAAGTATCTAGAGACCTCGACAAGTCAATTATATCTATGGAGAACTCAGAGATCTCGATAAGTCATTATACTTATCGACATGTCACTTCTCTATAGAATAAACTAGAGATCTCGGTATGCCTCTCAAATACAGAATGTAGATAAGTTAAATATTCAAGATTATTAATCAATAAATGATCTATTCACTAGATTGAAAAGTCTACAAAGTAGATGGAAGAATACAAGATCAAGGGACAAGATTAACTAGAAAAAGGATGGTCACAGACCTGTATAATTCTGCACAGATTTGCTAAGCTAGAAATGGTAAAAGTAAAAGATTGCTTTAGAAGGTAGTTTAGTACATCTTAGTGCACATCGTGTAAACCCATGCTGCTAGTGTATAAAGCATGCACTGGTCCTTAGTTTAGAACTAACAAACAGATTCATATTTTCTTGTATTCTCTCAAGGAAGAAGCTGAGTTCTTATATTTTTAAGAACACAGAATTTGTAGCAAGACAAACTTAATTAATACAAATTAAGTGAGCTTTGAAATACTGTGCTTGTTGTTTATTTCTGTTAAACATAATTATTCTGCAAATTAGAAACTGTTTTGTTCATCTAACATCCAACTGTTTAAAAAGGCTGAAAATCCAAAAAAACACATTCACCCCCATGTGTTGTACTCAATATCTAACACACAATATTCGAGGTTAAATTCTTGTATTAAGAAAAATAACTACGAGGGTTTGCTTATAACTCAAAATATAAAAGATTTGAAGCAACAAATATAAAAAGAACCGACATAATAAACTATCAATCTAGAATTCTATTTATCACTCAAACAAACTAGAGATCCTATCAAATAACCTATCAAAAAATAGATTTAAAACTTTTGAATGTAGTTATATAAGTCTTTATGGTGAGTAAATTTTGGCAACGCTTCTCATTGTAAAAACCTTAAAAGAATCAAACTAGCTCTCCTAAAAAGAATTATGCAGAGTTTTGTTACTGTTTGCTGGAGAAGACTACTTGTTCTCTCAATAATCTTATGGATATATAGTGATATGACTTGATTGAGAAGATAGGGACAAGTGGCTCTTTGCAGTCCATTCATTTAAATTTTGGAGTCCTATAAATTGACCAAGACAAGCTACAAATCGACCAAGCAATGATATGGAGGCTACAAATCGACCATGTGATCTTCCACAAGCTACAAATCGATAATATAAAGCTTAGGCATGCTGAAAATCGATAATGCGACTTGATTGTTCTACGAATTGACACATAGGACCACCTAGAAGCTACAAATCATCTTTCTTCCTGGTTTAAAGCTACAAATTGACCATGTTTGCAAGGATAAACTTACTAGTCGACCAAGGATGTGTGGAAATCGACAATATAAGGCTTGCTTTGCTAGAAATCATCAAAGTAGGAGATAAAAGGCTTGATGGCGACTTGACACATCCTAGGGAGCTACAAATCAACAATGTACTTGTTGGAAACTTATAAATCCACAATACAAACCTTGGAATGCTAGAAATCGACCATTTGCTTTCATTTATTCCTAGAAATTGATAAAACAAGTCTAGAGGCTTTTACTTAGAGTAATTTTGAGCCTTTAATCCATTCTTGTATGCATTAAACTGTAGTCCTCTGTATTTTCAAGTCTTCAGTGTTTTTTCTTCAAATCTTCTAATCTGCAAGTCTTCATAATTAAATCATTTAACATTAACTTTGATTAAGAATGCCACTTAACAGTCTTTCTGAGAATAATACTTAGTTTCCCTTCAGGAATCACTAGCGCCTAGTATAATTGGTCTAATTTACAGATGAATAGTTCCGTTCTCAGGCCTTTGTATTATAAATATACACCACTAGTAAGTTCTGTACAATATCCATTCAACTTCACTTATAATCTTTCAGGTCTTCACACTAACCCTAATAACCGCTTCGAATGACTTCAACCTTATTCCTCCGTTACCTGAACATATTAATGAACTTCATACAGACTTCTGTTGACGTCTTCTTCACTGCAGCTACCAAGATCACTATATACCAAATCTTTGTTCTGAACTGATTCTAGTGGAACATAGATTATTTGCAAGTTCCTAGGTCTATGTTGAGTTATCCAAACCAGTATTGTTGAGTTAGACATTCTACTTTAAACTTGCCTAACATTAACCCCCGTATTTGTAAAAATACCCAGTGTATCGAAAACTAACTTAACTTTAGATAATCATCTACAACTAATTTTAGAATTTTAAGTACTTTTTATTATTACTATTTATTTTTACTTAAAATATAAAATATTAAATATTGAAAGAAAACTAATTGTCACCAATATTTTAGAAGGTCAACAACGTGTTCTATGTCTAATCTAAAACATTTTTGTATATTTACATTTCCAGCTATGCGTTACATGTGAATTATGGTAAAATATTTATTAGAGAGAAAGAAAATCAAGTATATGTTGGAAGGATCAAGTAACCGATAAAAACATTATTTTTGGGTAACTTAATAGGTTACTATTTTAAGTTCGTACACTTAATTGACAATTTTGAGTAAGTTCACAAATCAAAGTAGTCAATTTACACTGATAAATGTTTGTCGGGACTTACTCAACAAATGATTTCCTAGTCGTTTGATGGAAAATCTCATACGGACCTAGGACATTGTCCGGAGTACGGGCAAATTACATATTTGCCCCTCTATCCAGACCGCAGACAATATTCACGATAAACTCATATTTCCTTATTCCCGGAGACTCCCTACATGCTCTTCATTTTAACCACACAAAAACTCTATCAAAATCTACCTGTTTTAGGCAATTTTTCTTCCACGTTAAAGCAAGTATCTCAAATTTGAAGTATTATTCTTCTCTAGTTCTATTTGTGTTATGACGGATAATTTATTTACTCGTATGTTTCGTCATAAACATAAAAATGAGAAGGAAAAAAATAAGAGTGTTGGTCATATTTTATATCTTGACGATTTAAGTATGAGTGAATAAGATAACCCCCTCCCAAATTAGTGTATAATGATTAGTTTATTGAAAATATTGGGAAAAATGAAGATTTGTTAATATTGACAAAAAAATTGTTGATGTTTATTATAAATATGAGTTTGAAAATGGAAATGATAATGTAAAAAGTGAAGATGTAATTTTTTATGAAAATGTGGATGTTAATGAAATTTTGTATATGAATCATTTGTTTCATACTTTGGATGAAGTGGATAAATTTCTTAGTAGTTATGCTTTAAAAACTTGATTGTCCATAAAAATTCAAGCCAACCATTAGCTTACTAAAGATAAAAAAATATATGGTCGTATATAAGTTTGTAGAATTTTTGGGACAAGTGTCGTGGGTGAAAATCGTAAAGGTAAATGTCGTAGAGAGGTTCTTCCTAAAAGTGATTGCAAAGTGAGAATGTACATGAATTATCAAAAGAATATAATTCTTTTGGAGATAAATTATCTTGAGTTCGTACACAATCACATTCTCATGACCTATACAAAGATCAATTTGATATAATGGGAAAGACATGTGAACACCGCTACCCGTAGTTTGATCAAAACTCTTTATAATTCAGGGATTTGTAGTTTTTAAGTAATGAATGTAATTGGTAATATTTATGGAGGTTATGATAAAGTTAATTTTGGCGTACAAAATGCTAGGAATGTGATAAGAGATGAGAGGAAAAAGGTTTGAAGTAAGTGAAGCTCATGCGAGGTTGAATTTGTTACATAGATTGAATGAAGAAAGTGATTCTAAATATTTTTTAGGAACCTAGATGGTGAAGAGAATCGTTTGAAGTGTCATGTATGAATTAATTCTAGATATTTAATGACCAACCAAAATTTTGGTGATGTTGTTGCATTTGACATGATATATCAGACAAATTGATATGTCATGTCATTTGTCCCTTTTACCTGGGAGAATTCCCAGAAAAACTAGCTCACTGTTATTCTTCTTTCCCAGAATTCAAGATGTACTTCAACCATTATATAAATAAGTCCCTCACCGAAGAGGATTTTGAGGCCAGAGAGGAATTCTTGGTGGATAAGTATGCCTTGCAAGAGCATAAATGGTTACAGTGGTTATTTGAGTTAAAATTTCATATACTAAAAATATATATTCAGCGGGTCAAAATACTACATCAAGGAGTGAGGGGATGAATTCTTTCTTTACGAGATATGCGAGTTCCACCACGAGGTTGAAAGAATCCATTAAAAATGTTCAAAAAGCATTGGCAAGACAATTCATAAGGGAGAAGGAAAAAAATTATTTCATGATTAATCAAAAGCGTTCCATGAAAATGTATACGATTTTAGAGTTTCATGTTTCTTGTATTTACACCAAAAAGTTGTTTAGAAAATTTCAAAATGAATTGGTTGAAACTTCAAAGTACTTTTTTTAAAAAGACCAAAAGCTTTTGAATAAGGGGAGAATGAAGTGGATGTATATACGTACTTTTGTTGTTATAGGCCCTTGACCGAGCCTACTAAAAGAAAATTATATTATGTTATATTTGGCAAAATAGATTTGATAGGAATGTGTATGTATAGATGTTAGATATATTTGAGATATCATGTCAAATTTGTTTCATGTTTAGTTTTCAGATCTTAACAAACAGGAAATATCAGGACTTACTGGAAGTCAGAAGATAGATATTAGAACTTAAGGTCATATCAGAACTTAAGTACGGGAGGACTTATTGTTAAGGAAGGAAGCTGATTTACAGAATAGAAGATCGAGACTAAAACAAAAGAAGATATGTATGGAAAGAGTTAGAAGATAAGAAGACTTGTATAAGATATCTGATTGATATATTTTAGGAGACAAAATTATATTCCATATCAATTAGAAGTTATCTTGTAACTGTGTACTATATAAACACAGACATAGGTTTACACTATATGTGTTATCATTTTCGAGAAGATCATACATTGTAACCTAGTAGCTCTTAGTGATATTTGTTCATTACTGAGAGAGAACAATTCCATTATAACAGAGTTTATTATATTGAATATATCTGTTTACTGTTACTTGTGTTCGAAATCGATTTGATTGTAATAACACTGTATTCAACCCTCTTCTACAGTGTTGTGTGACCTAACAATTGGTATCAGAGCTTATCTGTTAACACACATACAGTTAAGATCCAAACAATCATGTCTGAAGAAGCAGAAACTCCAACCAAGCCCACCAAAACTGAAGAAACTAAAAACACTCAAATCCACAGTCGATATGAGACTATTACGGTTCCCATACTGAGACCTTCTGAGTATCCCATATGGAAAGTGAAGATGGCTATATTTCTGGAAGCTACATATCCAGAATACCTTGACAGAATTAATGAAGGACCACATAAACCAACCAAGCTCTCTGTTGTAGTTGCAGATCAACCCGCAAAGACCATACCAAAGGAGAAAAGTGAGTATACAGCTGAAGATATCTCATCCATTGCCAAGGATGCAAAGGTAAGGCATTTGCTGCATAGTGCCATTGATAATGTCATGTCAAACAGGGTAATTCATTGCAAGACTGCAAAGGAGATATGGGATGCTTTGGAGACAAGATGCCAGGGAACTGATGCAATCAAGAAGAACATGAGGACTATACTCACTCAAGAGTATGAGCACTTTGACTCAAAAGCTGATGAGTCATTAACTGACTTATATGACAGGTTTATCAAACTCTTGAATGATCTGTCACTGGTGGACAAGGAATATTGTAATATCCCGTAATTTTTAGAATTCGATCAATAATAGAATAATAGAAAAAAAATATTAAAATTAGAAAATGACTAGGATTTAAAATTGAATTAGACTAATGGGCCTAAAATTTGGATCGGATTCTAATATAGATAACTTGTAGGTTAAGACATAGGGTTTTGTATTGTTATAAATACACCATATTCGTGTTTCTCGTCTTTTACATTAAAATTCGTAGGCCTTTTTCTCTCACAAAAATAGTCACTTTTGTAATAAGAATTTTGGATTAATAAGTTGAATTTTGTATTAGTTTCGATTTAGATTTAATGGTTCACTGTAACTGCTCGCACTTCCGGACCATTAATTCTAAACCAAAACTAAAATAAAATACAATTTACTAATACGAAAATCTATTACAAAGGTCACCATTACAAACGCGCAGCTAAAATCGGGGTCCAAAAGTCAATCTACTCCAATTCTAAGGTCCTCGAACTCCAATACTAACCATATGTAATATCCCGTAATTTTTAGAATTCGATCAATAATAGAATAATAGAAAAAAAATATTAAAATTAGAAAAGGACTAGGAATTAAAATTGAATTAGACTAATGGGCCTAAAATTTGGATCGGATTCTAATATAGATAACTTGTAGGTTAAGACATAGGGTTTTGTATTGTTATAAATACACCATATTCGTGTTTCTCGTCTTTTACATTAAAATTCGTAGGACTTTTTCTCTCACAAAAATAGCTGTTTTGTAAAATTCATAGAAAATTCATCGTAAGTCGGAATTCAGTGATCATGGACTTTTCAGAGAGGTCTTTTCGTTATCTTCAACTTTCGTGTTTCATGTTTTTCAAGATAACGTTTTTTAGATGGTCAAAAAGGGTAAATTCAGATCTGGTCAGTTTTTGAGTTAAGTTTTCAATCGATTTTACTAGTGTTTTCAAAATTTTGTGTTATGCATTTATATTTGATTATCAAAACATGGGCCAAGGGATGATATATTTGAAAGTATTATGTGTTAGAGTATATGTATTGTTGTGCATGTGTGGTGTGTCTCAATGATAATTTAAGATCTTTGATTTGTGCCATGGTTTGTGAAAATATCGAATAAGAACTTAGGACCGTAGTCACCGGATTGTAGTGACAGTTTTGTGAAAATTTAGGACCATTATCACCGGGTTGTAGTGGTCTTGGCATGAATTATTGGTTTTGAATTATTGTTGTTTATGTGTTATGTGTATTGTGTGTATCGAATAAGAATAATAATAAGAATAAGAATGTGTATCGAAAGTGTTAGTTTCGTATATTGTTTCGTATATCGTATTTTGTTATATGTGTTCATGTTCTTTGGCCTGCTAGTTGGATCGATTGGTTTCTTGCTGGGCTTCGCCGCTCATTCTTTTAATATTTCAGGTTTCGTCTAAAAGACTCGAGTTGGTTAGTATTGGAGTTCGAGGACCTTAGAATTGGAGTAGAATGACTTTTGGACTCCGCTTTTAGCTGCGCGTTTGTAATAGTGACCTTTGTAATAGATTTTCGTATTATTAAATTGTATTTTATTTTAGTTTTGGTTTAGAATTAATGGTCCGGAAGTGCGGGCAATTATAAATATGATCTTGAAGATTTAAATCTGAAATTCCTTTTAGCTCTTCCTGAAAATTGGGATTTGAAGTCTACTACCATAAGAGACAACTATGATCTTGATGAAACTACTCTTGATGAAATTTATGGCATGCTCAATATTTATGAACTTGAGATGGATCAAAGGATCAAGAGACATGTGAGAAAGTCAAGGACAATTGCTCTTAAAGCTGAGGAGGAATCCCCCAAAGCGGCTGTCTCAAAAAAGGGCAAAGGAAAGGCTCTCATCATAAAGTCTGATTCAGAATCATCAAGTTCTGATGATGATGATTCAGAAACTGAAAGTTTACCTAAAATAGATGCTGATGAAGAGATAATAAAAAATGCTGATGGAGACAACATGGATCATGGGGGAGGATCCAGTTCTAGAAGTCAATTTCAATCTGCAAGGAAGTGGACCAAATCATATACACCTGACTTAATAATTGGAGATCCTGAAGCATGTGTCAGAACTAGAACTGCAACATCAAACGAATGTCTCTATCATTCTTTTCTATCTCAGACTGAACCAAAGAAAGTGGAAGAAGCTCTTTAAGATGCTGATTGGGTGCAAGCAATGCAGGAAGAATTAAATGAATTTGAAAGAAATAAAGTCTAGACCCTAGTGCCAAGACCAAAGAACAGATCCATTGTTGGCACAAAATGGGTGTTCAGAAATAAAACTGACAGTGATGGCATAATTACAAGGAATAAAGAAAGGCTGGTTGCTAAAGGCTACTCTCAACATGAGGGTATTGATTATGATGAAACATTTGCACCAGTTTCTAGATTAGAAGCCATAAAAATCTTTTTGGTTTATGCTGCTCACAAAAAGTTTAAAGTATTTCAAATGAATATAAAAAGTGCTTTTCTCAATGGAGAATTGGAAGAAGAGGTGTATGTTGAACAACCTCTAGGCTTTGTAGATTCAAAATTTCCAAATCATGTCTACAGGCTTGACAAAGTACTTTATGGACTTAAGCAAGCTCCTAGAGCATGGTTTGAG
Source organism: Apium graveolens (assembly GCF_009905375.1). Lineage (NCBI taxonomy): Eukaryota > Viridiplantae > Streptophyta > Magnoliopsida > Apiales > Apiaceae > Apium > Apium graveolens. The sequence continues at coordinate 112,809,898 of NC_133651.1, read as the reverse complement.
ACTTTAGCTCAATTCCTTCTGGAAAGTGGATTTGATAGATGTACAATTGATAAAACACTGTTCTACCTCAACCATGGAAAGGACCTACTTTTGGTACAGATATATGTTGATGATATCATATTTGGTTCTACAAATGCCAAACTCTGTGAAAGGTTTGCAAAACTAATACAGTCAAGATATCAAATGAGTATGATGGGAGAACTCAGCTATTTTCTGGGACTTCAAGTCAAGCAAAATGAATAAGGTACTTGTAACACCCCCAAATCCGGGGTCGGGGATCCGGGTTGTCACGAGTTCCATTTCCCTTAATAACACCCAATCTTAATAATTAATCAACTACTCTGTACTTTGACCCCACAATAAACACACACCACAAGTTATAGTCTCAGAGATGAACATCCAAAAATAAACACAAGTCATTTTATTCCACAATTATCTGCCAATACACCTTAAAAGGTTCTGAATAAATTAACATTTTCTTTGCCATTATTACAATTCATAAATATACATAAATCTGGTACATCAAAAGTTGAAGCCTAGCCTATTGGTAGTTCCTACCTCAGCTACAGCGACATCAACGCCTATAGGAAACTGCGGAACGTTTCCTATCCGCTCGCGAATTGGGAGCTTGGTCCTGTTCATCTTTTCTATCTGATGTTGTGTGATGAAAGAAGAAAGCAAGGGTGAGCAGCAAGCCCACCAAAATAATATGTATAATGATTAACAATATATGAGCCTTCTCATAGTACTCATGAAAGTATTGGTCAAAAGAAATGAACCAAGTTGATATCTTAATGCGATGAAGTCGCAAAATATTCAGTATATATATATACATATATACTTTTCAAAAACCTTGGAAGTCCTCTTCCATGCATAATATACACAAAGTTCCAGTTTATAACTGTATAAAAATATCGTTGCAAGGTGATCTCATATATCTAACCTTGTCTCAACGTTTTTCTGAAAGTCTTTGTCATTCATAAGACAACCATTTACTAGATATAAGTTTAAAAGATGAAGTTACAAGATACTCCAATATACTTATATCTTTTCCGAATACTACTTGAACTACCACCGTTCAAGTTATAATTAGTTTCAAAAGTTCATCACACTGATGAGACTACAAGATAAGACTTGAATAGATTCAATCTTTGAAATATTATTATAAATAATGAAGTTACGAGATACTTCATTAAGTCCCGATATATATATACACCTATATATATACATACGTTTCCTGAAAACCTCGATCATGTAAAGTATGAACAGAATTGCAATATCCAATAAATTTGGAAAGGAAAGAATTTTGACATAAACCTGATATCTTGCTGATCAGGCAAAGATACCAATAAGTAACCTTTTCTACTAGTAGATGGACGAATTCCCCACTGGTCATCACCCTGGTCGCAATAGGACCTTATGCTGGACTGCCACTCAGCCACTTACGCATTTGATGGACTCCCACTGAGCCACTTACACTATCATGGACGCCCACTGAGCCCATGTTGCTTATGCCGACTCGATAGATGGACTTACTTCCCGAACGTTGGGTAAGTAATCAATTCATTTACCAAAACTGCAACCTTGTTGCGAATATAAAATACACCATAGAGCCGGATCCCTCAGGTTTTGAGCGAGTATTTAAATCCCCTTTTTAAAAGGAAGATCTTAAATATAAAAATGAGTTTTGGGATCCGCTCTAACTTTTAAAAATCATTTTGAAGACTCGAAAACACTTTAAAGAGTGTTTGGAGTAATGCTGATTTAATGAAGTAAATCAGTCCCAATATATTTAGAAAATGTCTGAATATTATTATTTAAATAATATTCCCATAAAGAATAATCTTTATACAAATAATTGAAGTAGAAGTTTGTAAGACTTATACTTGAAATGAGTATTAAATAACCAAAGATATACTTATACGAAAGTACTATCTTTATTTGAATAATCGAAAATAAGTTTGATTATCGAAACATTATTCTTTAATAAAATAAAGAATATTATTAAATAACAAGCGGAGTCATAATACCTCGAATGAATATTATAAATAATATTCATTAAATAAAATAACGAAGTCATACATCCTCAAATGAATATTCAATTAATAATCATTAATAATATAACTGAGTCATAAGCCCTCGAATGAATATTCGAAATAATATTCAATAATAAAATAAAGTTAAAGTTATCGAATAAACCTTATTCGATTAATAGTTTTGAAAACTATAACCATATATATATAAAAATATATATATATATATATATATTATACTCGGGAACATCGACTCCCGGTTTAGAAATATGTTCACCTTTTGATCCCCTATACTAAGGGTAAACTCAATACCGCTTATCTCTAGCATAGGTATTATGCAACTGTAAGCATTTTAACCAACAGATATATAATCCAAGAATATGAAACAAGCATGCATATATACCATATCACATGCTACAATATATCGCAAGAATTTGCTAATAACAAATATGCATTTATCGCAAGATCATGCATATACACATATACATCACAACAACAGTTATAACGGGTAGAAAACTTGCCTGAGCGACTGGGGGTTACGAATGGCTCGGGACGAGTCTGGTAACCTATAAGCAACAAGTAAGTTGGAATTAAACCAAAGTCACTTGTAAATCTATACTCTAACCAACTCAGACTCTAACGCTCGTTTTGCGCTTACTGATTCTCTTAAGTCACTCGAGTACCCTCGGCTCCACCATTTTTAATAATTTAACCATTACGAGTACTCTCGTTTTCGTTTATCGTTTGAGGGATCATACCCGGGATCTTATTACTTAGGTTCTCTTAACCTTTCTCAATATATTGTATTCCTTTTATGATCCTCTCTTATAATCCTTTAATTTAAATCCTTTTTATCATGTTACCTTATACTCAATTCTTTCCGTATCTAGTGGATTTCCGGGAAAAATCAAAGTGTTCGGAATTGGATTCTGACGATCTTTACATACACTTATATGTCATATAGAGTGCCAATAAAATCTCAGAATATCCATAAAAGAACCCCTACCTAGTGTGGCATGAAAAGTTTTCTCATTCAGCAAAAACACTATTCATAAGGGTTTCAAAAATTTTCCAAAAATTGGGGTTATTACAGTCTCCCCTCCTTAAAAGGATTCCGTCCCGGAATCAGATAGAAAATGAATAGGGATACTTTCTTAACATTGCACTTTCTAATTCTCGAGTAAATTTTCCCACATTGTGGTTCTTCCATCAAACTCTGACTAGTTTGATAACCCTTCTCCTAAGCACTTGTTCCTTTTCGATCTATAACCCTTTCTGGTTGCTCCCTATAGGTTATGTCTGGTCGCATGCCTATGCGCTCATATGCCCCTATTTATCTGGCATCCGAATTACACTTCCTTAACATTGATACGTGAAACACGTTATGACTTGCTACATGTTCGGGGGTAGGGCTAGCTCATATGCTAACTTCCCAAACGTCTTAATATATCCAAGGGTCCAACAAATTGTAGACTTAGCTTTCCTTTCTTTCCGAACCTCATCAATCCTTTCCAAGGGATACCTATAACATTACTAGGTCCCCTATTTCATACTCTTTGTCCTTTCGTGTCAAATCAACATACTTATCATGTCCATCTTGGGCTACTACCAGCCGTCCTCTGATTAGATCTATCATATCCTTGGTCCTTTGGACCACTGCTGGTCCGAGCATCTTGCGCTCTACAACTTCATCCTAACATAAGGGAGATCGACATTGTCTTCCCTCAAGGATCTCATAAGGCGATATCTCAATACTGACATATGATCTATTGTCGTAAGAAAACTCAATCTGTGTTAAGTGATCATTCCAATTTCTTTCAAGTCTATTGCACAGACTCTCATTATAGCTTTTAGCATTAGAGCTTTTGCTTCTCAATACCCATTCTTTTCCAGTTCGTAATCGCTACTACCTTCCGTTCCTAATATTATACTGGTTATACTTTTGCTCGTTAGCGTTCTATAACCTTTTAATAACCACGTCAACCTTAGTATCACGAATGTGTTTCCATTCCGAATACCACCATAACTTTACTACTCCTTTTTCAGCTGTTTCTATTTTCCAAAATTTGATCAATCATATAGAAGTAAAGGAATTTTTTGAGAGATCACTATGATCATGAACACTTGTTCTATTGCATAGTTAGTACAGAAGGTGGCCAGCCTTTAGTACTTGACAAGCAATTAAACAATAGCTGGTATCCTACTAGGCTTCTATGACACAGATAGATAGTCATTCGGCAATACCTCCCCTTCTGGAAGGGTTGTTCTTCTCAGCTTATACAAAATGAAAAGAAGAGAAAAGAACGTATTTAAGAGAATTGTATATATGAAAAAAAAAATATACTGCCACAAAATATCTGGCTTGGAACCTACCTCTGAATTATAGAGGTTTGTCATAGGAGAACAAATCATATACGTATATATATCAACATCAAGTATTATCGCATCGCATTTCACATGCTTAAATATTTTTGCTATTCCGTCCATCATTCTATGGACCCATGCTCTTCCTCAAGCTTATACACAATCACCTTTGAAACTCCCTCGACATTGAAAATCGAATCTGGGATCTCATTCTAGACATCATCGTTACTAGAATTCCATGCTTGCATCGCAACCTTCCTCGTATAGTCATACGACCCTCAATTGATAAGGAGGAAAAAATATACAATAGGTAAATAATCTACTTAATTAGTCTATTCAATGATAACTTATACATCACCATGACCCGATTAGTGGTACTTAATCTCAACATCCATTCCAATACAACTCTCATGGTTGTAATCGACTCATTACTCGCAGAATCATTGCTGCACTACTATGGTCCACCACTGACTTACTGTCGTCATTCATTTTCCATGAAATCTTAATATCTAACCATACGGAGTCCATATATGTCGTATAAAATTCTTCTAAGGAGGTAACCTAATCACCATTCATGATTCATGAAGAACACTCCTGATCCTGACATAGATACATGACATGAAGTAGATAAAATTGCAGAAGAGTTTCAGTCAAATCAACGATAGCAGGTTAATACCATTCTTAATCATATGCCTTCAATAGAAGACTTAACTCAAAGGTTCGTTTAGTCCTTTTTGAAATATGGTCCTGGATTGTTCTCAAGATAGGACCTTCTAAGATAGATAGCCCGCTCATGGCGATTACACAAATTAAACCTTTACCAAACTACTATCACGGTTGGGTATTGCACAGTTATCAGAAGGAATGTCAATCTTCCAAACCATAATACAACCTTCACAGTTTTAACCATCATCACTGTATTCTTTTGACACAAGCGCCTATAATTATCCTCTTACCTTTAAAGTGTCGGCCACCTCTTTGGCCTTTCCTGATAGTAAAATTTCCTTACATTCAATGTCATTTTAACCACCTCCAAATAAATTTTCTACCTTATTTCAATCACAGCTTATGTGAAGATGTTTTCCTTAAAATCTGATGAGTAAAAAAAAAATTACCATTTTTCCATAAGTTATTGCCTCAGACTTTAGAGGTTAATCACTGTCATGACTGACTCTCAATCATAATTAGAACATCTTTTATCTTAAGTCCTAATTGCCCTGAACAATTTCGACCATTACTGGTTCGATCCATACCTTCTCGTGGTTTAACACGTGCCTCACTTGGCATCAATATAATTACGTCATATTTCCTTTATCAACATTTCTATTCTTGAAAATTTTGAATTTTACCTTTCTCCTTGTAAAACCTCTAAGGTTATCCTTGAATCGTTCCTCCTGTATTCCCTAGATACAGAAATACCATTTACTAATACTAAAACCATTGTCTATATACTTCTGAAAAATTTCTCCACTGATTCTTAAAGGTTGTTGTTACCTTAACCCTTTCCAAATCATACTGTCAAAACTCATACTGTCCCTATTAAGGGTGAAATGCCAACCTTTATGCATTCCCCTAGGATTCATTTTAAGTTACCGATGTTATATCCTTAATTCCACCTTTAAAAGGTACCTGCATCCTTCCATGGATAAATCCCTGATAAGGGTGTCTTATTCAATCATTCCCACCTCGATAGTATATGCCTAATTTCACAATAACATCTGTATTCAAAATGAGGTCAATCAATATGGCCTCCAAAAGATAGCAACGGTTATCCGCTTGTCTTGCCTAATTTGGTAACGATAACAAGGATGTTCTGGAAGATATTGGTCGTGTTCAACGTGAACCTCTTCTTAATAATTCCTTATTTACTTTTGTTGTTTACCTCAACAGTCACCTCAATGTTGGGATATCTTTCCTACCTGGCGTCTCCCTTTCTGGGTATCAAGCCACCGGTCTTACACTTCACATTCTTGAAGGTCACTTCCTTCATCCAATTTTCCTAATTTCTTACTTCCTTGTCTCCTCAGTCTATCCGCGTCTCATTATTTATCCTTCGAACTATTTCAAGGTTTCCTCGAATCCTCCCAACTTACAGGGGATAAAATATATGTATCTCCTATTCCTTCAATCATCAACTTTAACTCATGGTGAATCACCCTCATCCTGACGATTACATACTTTTCTATTTCTATTGCTACGAGTCTTTAGGGTTTCCTCATACCCAACTCCCTTATCATTCCTCAAACTCTAATGCTTTTATATTCCTTTCCACTTCAGTTTCTTTTTATTTTCCTTTCTCTTATCATTATTTCATGAACCCACTAATCATTGACTTCAAGCATCACATCATTCTGGGATTCTTGTCATCAGAACGAATCTTGACAACTTTTACAACTTAGCTTCATATTTCATCCTACTCGTCCGCCTTTGTTCTGACTCTAAAGCTTTTACACTATCTCCATAACCTTGGGAATTACTTTCCCGAAAACAATTGACTGAACTTTAATCAGTTTATTCTAACCTCTGGCTCCGTGCCTTTCTTGGTCTTTCACCAGTGGTGGCCCTTCTCTTAGGAGGGTAAGTGACAAAAATAGTCTTTTGTGATTCGTCCATCATTTAGAATCTCAAATGATTCCTATATTTCCTTTAGCCAGGCTCTTGCCTCGACTGGTTCAGCTTGTTCCTTGGAACTCTAAGGGCTTAGCGACTTAAAGGTCCTGAAAGAATTTCTCACCGCATTGTTTCCTCAGGGTGGTGGTTGGGGATAATAGTCTAAGTTCTGTCTAGAAAGGTCCATAAATTTTCGTATACGAGTACCGTCTCGGGTCTCCTTTCCTTACTCGATTTCTGTTTCCTTAGTCTGAACATTCCCTCCTCCTCCCCATAATCGGGGTCCTCCTACATATTTTAAATCCTCATTTTCCACTTCATCATGTTATGGGTTCCTTCGATCTTGATGGCGACCTCCCTGACTATCACGTTCAGGGTTTGCTCTAAATCTTATTCCTCAAACTAGCTTTCATCTAAGATCTCATCTTTAAGCTCTTGAACATTTGGAACCGAAATTCTGTAGGAATACCTCATTATTCCCTTATCATCTTTCTCGGTATTAATCTCTTATCTATTTGTTGGCTTTTTGCCTTCATTCATCACTTTTTCTGGCATAATCTGTTCTTTTCCAATAATTTGAACTGTATTGCAATCTCAAACAGCTTTTCGGTACCGGCTCCGGTTACCTTCACTTCTGTTTCCATTTTCTCAAAATCTCTTATAAACTCTCCAAAAGACATTATCATCTTGAGTCTCTCCTTTTTACTAAGGGCATCAGCCACCATATTGGTTTTCCCCGAATGATAAAGAATCTCCCAATCATAATTCTTGATTAGCTCTAACCGCCTCTTCTGGCATATGTTGAGCTCTTTCTACGTAAAAATGTACTAGAGATCCTATGGTTTGTGAATCTCGCACTTCTCTCCATACAAGTAGTGCCTCAAATCTTTAGGGCAAAACTATTGCCATGAGCCCAAGCTCATGGGTGGGGATATCGAATTTTAAATTCCCTTAATTGCCTTGACGCATACGCGATTACCTTGTTGTGCTGTATAAGAAGCACCCTAATTCCTTATGCGAAGCGTCACTACACATCACAAAATCTCCTTTTCCATCCGGCAACGCCAACATAGGTGCCGTCACCAACCTTTGCTTCAGTTCTTGAAAGCTGTTCTCGCATTTCTCTGTCCATTCGAATTTCTCAGTCTTACGAGTAAGCCGCGTTAAAGGGGGCTACTATCTTTACAAACTTGAACGAACCTCCGGTAGTGACCGACCAATCCTACCTCTGGTAGTCGACCTAACCATGGTCATCAATTCATCAGTGGTCCTTTATTCATTCTTTTCAGGATCCCTCACGGGATCCTCCTTAGCAACAATCCCTTCTAGGATAACATCCTCAACCGCTACATTTATAAGGGTTCCCATAAGGGTTTTAACTGTCAGTACTACGTTAGGTAGTCTGACTATGAACTTGGCAAGAGTTCTTATTATCTTAGTTATTATCTTAACGTCACATCATCTCTGAGGTTTATAACGCTTAGCTCTGATACCACTTCTGTAACACCCCCAAATCCGGGGTCGGGGATCCGGGTTGTCACGAGTTCCATTTCCCTTAATAACACCCAATCTTAATAATTAATCAACTACTCTGTACTTTGACCCCACAATAAACACACACCACAAGTTATAGTCTCAGAGATGAACATCCAAAAATAAACACAAGTCATTTTATTCCACAATTATCTGCCAATACACCTTAAAAGGTTTTCTGAATAAATTTACATTTTCTTTGCCATTATTACAATTCATAAATATACATAAATCTGGTACATCAAAAGTTGAAGCCTAGCCTATTGGTAGTTCCTACCTCAGCTACAGCGACATCAACGCCTATAGGAAACTGCGGAACGTTTCCTATCCGCTGGCGAATTAGGAGCTTGGTCCTGTTCATCTTTTCTATCTGATGTTGTGTGATGAAAGAAGAAAGCAAGGGTGAGCAGCAAGCCCACCAAAATAATATGTATAATGATTAACAATATATGAGCCTTCTCATAGTACTCATGAAAGTATTGGTCAAAAGAAATGAACCAAGTTGATATCTTAATGCGATGAAGTCGCAAAATATTCAGTATATATATACATATATACTTTTCAAAAACCGTGGAAGTCCTCTTCCATGCATAATATACACAAAGTTTCAGTTTATAACTGTATAAAAATATCGTTGCAAGGTGATCTCATATATCTAACCTTGTCTCAACGTTTTTCTGAAAGTCTTTATCATTCATAAGACAACCATTTACTAGATATAAGTTTAAAAGATGAAGTTACAAGATACTCCAATATACTTATATCTTTTCCGAATACTACTTGAACTACCACCGTTCAAGTTATAATTAGTTTCAAAAGTTCATCACACTGATGAGACTACAAGATAAGACTTGAATAGATTCAATCTTTGAAATATTATTATAAATAATGAAGTTACGAGATACTTCATTAAGTCCCGATATATATATACACCTATATATATACATACGTTTCCTGAAAACCTCTATCATGTAAAGTATGAACAGAATTGCAATATCCAATAAATTTGGAAAGGAAAGAATTTTGGCATAAACCTGATATCTTGCTGATCAGGCAAAGATACCAATAAGTAACCTTTTCTACTAGTAGATGGACGAATTCCCCACTGGTCATCACCCTGGTCGCAATAGGACCTTATGCTGGACTGCCACTCAGCCACTTACGCATTTGATGGACTCCCACTGAGCCACTTACACTATCATGGACGCCCACTGAGCCCATGTTGCTTATGCCAACTCGATAGATGGACTTACTTCCCGAACGTTGGGTAAGTAATCAATTCATTTACCAAAACTGCAACCTTGTTGCGAATATAAAATACACCATAGAGCCGGATCCCTTAGGTTTTGAGCGAGTATTTAAATCCCCTTTTTAAAAGGAAGATCTTAAATATAAAAATGAGTTTTGGGATCCGCTCTAACTTTTAAAAATCATTTTGAAGACTCGAAAACACTTTAAAGAGTGTTTGGAGTAATGCTGATTTAATGAAGTAAATCAGTCCCAATATATTTAGAAAATGTCTGAATATTATTATTTAAATAATATTCCCATAAAGAATAATCTTTATACAAATAATTGAAGTAGAAGTTTGTAAGACTTATACTTGAAATGAGTATTAAATAACCAAAGATATACTTATACGAAAGTACTATCTTTATTTGAATAATCGAAAATAAGTTTGATTATCGAAACATTATTCTTTAATAAAATAAAGAATATTATTAAATAACAAGCGGAGTCATAATACCTCGAATGAATATTATAAATAATATTCATTAAATAAAATAACGAAGTCATACATCCTCAAATGAATATTCAATTAATAATCATTAATAATATAACTGAGTCATAAGCCCTCGAATGAATATTCGAAATAATATTCAATAATAAAATAAAGTTAAAGTTATCGAATAAACCTTATTCGATTAATAGTTTTGAAAACTATAACCATATATATATAAAAATATATATATATATATATATATTATACTCGGGAACATCGACTCCCGGTTTAGAAATATGTTCACCTTTTGATCCCCTATACTAAGGGTAAACTCAATACCGCTTATCTCTAGCATAGGTATTATGCAACTGTAAGCATTTTAACCAACAGATATATAATCCAAGAATATGAAACAGGCATGCATATATACCATATCACATGCTACAATATATCGCAAGAATTTGCTAATAACAAATATGCATTTATCGCAAGATCATGCATATACACATATACATCACAACAACAGTTATAACAGGTAGAAAACTTGCCTGAGCGACTGGGGGTTACGAATGGCTCGGGACGAGTCTGGTAACCTATAAGCAACAAGTAAGTTGGAATTAAACCAAAGTCACTTGTAAATCTATACTCTAACCAACTCAGACTCTAACGCTCGTTTTGCGCTTACTGATTCTCTTAAGTAACTCGAGTACCCTCGGCTCCACCATTTTTAATAATTTAACCATTACGAGTTTTAAGGCGATTCCTTCGCGAGTGTCTTACCAACTGCCTATTACACCTTACATAAATATTTCATACTTCAATTAGTCCTTTAAGGTCTTTAACCTGTGTTTCAAAGTAAGGCGAGGGGTAAGGGTTCTTTCGCGAAACGTCGTTACTTAAAACGGCCGTTTCTCCTAAACCGTTCATCGGAATCAAACGAACCACATATCAAAATGAAGCTCGTAACATGAACTATCTAAACATGGCAATGGTAAAAACCTAGCAGTGAGTTCAAGGGTTCTGATGTTAAGAACAAAAAAAACAGTCTACGGTAAATCGGGCATTACGACGGCTATGTTTACGCGATTTCCCAAATTTATACCATTCCATATCCACCACAATTCAACCCCAATTCATAACCCAATCAAAACTCCATCCAAACTACATCATAACAGCCCCAATACTCAACATTAACAATTTATACTTATTTCCCACATGAACTAAAAGCTTTACTTAGGTTCTTTAACTAATTATCAAGATTTACAACTCCAAAAATACCACCAAACCAACTAATCTCTACAAACTCAACCAAACTTTAAACAAACAAGCATCATGCTTCACATATACTATATCAAACATATTCATTCCTAATTACTCAAAACTAAAGCTAGGGTTTGTAGTTTATACCTTCCTTGGAGAGTGGAGAATCAAGAGAATGGCTTGGAATCACCCTTAAAGTCCTTATCCAAGCTTAATCTAAACAAAACTTCAAGAACACAAATTTTAGTTCTTGAAAAACACTATTCACCATCTTCTTCCATGATTTATAGAAAAAGATTGGCTTGGAATTAGAAGCTTAAACTTATAGGAAATATGTAACTATCCATGGGGAAGCTTAGATAAATATCTTGCTAAATAGTAAGTGGTGGAGCTTGGATCTTCATTTTGTTAAGAAAGAAGCCGAGAGCTTCATGAAGAAATGAAATATCTTTGTGTTTTGTGAGTTGTTTGCTTGGTTACTAGCTTTTGATTTTGGTAGATTACCTTTTTAACCATGAAATTTGTGTGGTTATTAATCAACCACACCTCCTTCCCTTATGTCATGCTTAGGTCATCCTCATGATGTCATCCTCCCCTCCTTGTCCTCTTCTCATTGGTTGGGTGACATAATCCTCTCTAATCCCTTTGATTAACTTCCTAATTGTTTGCCTAATGGCCGCTGATCTGTTATACGGTTCGCTTAACTCTCGTTTTCGTTTATCGTTTGAGGGATCATACCCGGGATCTTATTACTTAGGTTCCCTTAACCTTTTTCAATATATTGTATTCCTTTTATGATCCTCTCTTATAATCCTTTAATTTAAATCATTTTTATCCTGTTACCTTATACTCAATTCTTTCCGTATCTAGTGGATTTCCGGGAAAAATCAAAGTGTTCAGAATTGGATTCTGACGATTTTTACATACACTTATATGTCATATAGAGTGCCAATAAAATCTCAGAATATCCATAAAAGAACCCCTACCTAGTGTGGCATGAAAAGTTTTCTCATTCAGCAAAAACACTATTCATAAGGGTTTCAAAAATTTTCCAAAAATTGGGGTTATTACAGTACTTTTATCTGTCAATTCAAGTACACCAGAAATTTACAGAAGAAATTTGGAATGCAAGATTGTACAACTGCATCCACTCATATGGCCACTGCAACCAAGTTAGATAAAGATAGTGGTTCATCAGTAGATATTACTAACTACAAAGGTATGATTGGCTCTTTAATCTATTTAACTGCAAGTAGACCTGATATCATGTATGCTACCTGTCTTTGTGCAAGATTTCAGGTTGATCCAAGAAAACCTCACTTAATAGCTGTGAAAAGAATTCTCAAGTACCTTAAGGGTACAACTGATCTAGGATTGTGGTATCCTAGAGAATCAGATTTTAAGCTAATAGGTTACTCAGATGCAGATTTTGCAGGATGCAAAATAGACAGGAAAAGCACTAGTGGAAGCTGCCAATTTCTTGGAGGCAGATTGGTTTCTTGTTTAGCAAGAAACAGAAGTCAATTTCCACATCAACTGCAGAAGCATAATATATTGCTACAGGAAGCTGTTGTGCACAGATTCTTTTGATGAAGAATCAGTTACTGGATTATGGGTTAGAATTTTCTAAAATCCCTATTTACTGTAATAATCAAAGTGTTATTGCTATGACAGGTAATCCAGTTCAACACTCCATGACAAAACACATCAGCATTAGGTACCATTTTATAAGGGAACATGTGATGGAAGGTACAGTGGAATTGCATTTTGTTCCAACAGATCAACAACTAGCAGACATCTTCACAAAACCACTATGTGAAGCTACCTTTACAAGACTGGTAAATGAACTTGGAATGGTTTCAGGTTCTTTCTCTAAATCTGCTTAGTTTTTGTTCTCATGCATCAGACTTTATGATCAGTGTTTACAGATTGTCTTATCTTCATGTAAATAGTGCTTAAAATATAACACATTAAATGCTGATTGTTATCTGATGTGGATCTATATACTCTGACAGTGATTTGAATGTTCTGTGACTATTCAATCCAATGAGTATACATGTGCTAGATGCTGACCTAGTAGTCTTTAACATACTAGAAATCCCATGTTTGAATTAGTTGTTTATGTGGAAACTCATTAACACGAGCAAATTCTGATATTAAGCTTAGTCAAGTTTACTTTGTGTATCTTATTACTAAGTCACAAACTAGATTCCTTGCTTCTTATCTGTCAAATTCTGATGTCAGTAAATATTTGAATGTTCTGTGACTATTCAATCCAATGAGTATACATGTGCTAGATGCTGACCTAGTAGTCTTTAACATACTAGAAATCCCATGTTTGAATTAGTTGTTTATGTGGAAACTCATTAACACGAGCAAATTCTGATATTAAGCTTAGTCAAGTTTACTTTGTGTATCTTATTACTAAGTCACAAACTAGATTCCTTGCTTCTTATCTGTCAAATTCTGATGTCAGTAAATATTAAGGATGAACTAAATGCTGATAAGCCTCACTTATCTGAAGAAAAGAAAAGAAAATAATAATAAAAGTCGAGTACTCCTTTGAGATCTAGAGAAAATAATGTGGAAGGGAAGACCCAAGTGCAATGCTGGTATTAAGTAATATGTATTAAAAAAGCAAATAAATTTTCTTGGTGACTTTTCACATTCTCTGATTACTGGAGAAATACTCTGATAATAGCATAAATTCTGATAAGCAGTTGTGACTCACTTACACTGAGAAGCCACTGTAAAAAGGAATTTCAAAAGATGCATAAAATGAGCACAAACAGTTGAGGTGTACTCTTGCATAAATTTGATTCTTGATTAGACTTCATGATTGATGACAGATTTTAAGCACTTTTCTTAGTTATGCCTTATTTCTAAGATGTACTGAAGTCTATCAGACTTTAATCTTTATCTGATATTCTGCTGAATGCACACACTTTCACTCCATATGAATGACAAAAATTACTGTGGTGATTAAGTTGTTTTTGACAAACAGTTAAGTGTCATTTGCATAAATTCTGAGGACATATTCTGATGGAAGTTTTGATGATAAAACTCTGAAGAAAACAAGTCAGTTTTTGTATGAAGAATCACAGAAAAAGATATTCACTGTTTGAGTTGGTAAGCCATATTCTGATGATTGTTAAAATCTGATATAAGTTAAAGTTCTGATATTAAATCCTGATGGAATCCTTGATGCTTACGTGGCATTATTCTTTACTTGACTTATTTGTGGTAAAAACTAAAAGGTCATATTTAATCAGAATATATTAAGGTGAGATAAAAACAGTCATAATCATTATGAGTTAGTGGTAAACGTGTAAGTCCTGAAACACTGTATGTGCACGATAATTATTACTTATTTCCCGTGCCCATTAACTCATGCTTTAACTTTTTACTGACTGTTCACACGTTGCCAGGTGTAAAGTGTTTTCCATGCTTCAAAGTAATAATTGTTGAGTGGAGAGAGTATATATATATGGGAGTTACAAGATTTTCTAATCTTTTACTTATTTTTCTATTCTTAATCTCTCTTATTCTCTCCCTCTCTAATATTCTCTGAAGCATTTTCTTACAGGACTTTTATCAAACACCTTGCCAACAATCTCTTTCTCACTTAATTTCTTACAGAGATGGCACCAAAAGACTTGATTTTCAATGGAGCTAAGTTTGTTCCTAACAACTACTCGTCTATTCTTAGCAAGGATGAAGCTCCATCGGAACTTCACTTTATTCAGGATTTCCTTGCTAATTCTGATATTGGGTATGCTTTGTCCCAACCTGAAGCAATCTCTGGAACCCAAGTGCTGGAGTTTTGGAGAAGTGGAATATATGATGATGGTGGTGCTCAAGGGTCCCCGAGTATCATCTTTACAACAGGGGAGGATGAGCATGTCGTGACTTTGGCTATAGCTCGCCAAGCATTGCAACTACATGAGAATTGCATTTATTCGACTGTTGAGGAGCCAGTTCTTCAACAGATGATGGCCAGTCTGGGGTATGAAAAGACATTGGCAAAGCTGGGTCAATTGAAGAGATCCAACATAAGGAGGGAATGAAGTTTCTTCTTTGACTGCATTACAAAGGCCTTCACCAACAAATGTTCTAATTTCGATGCAATCCCTATACTCAATCAACAAATCGGGTATGCTCTCATTAATCAAACTGATTTTGATTATGCAATGCTGTTTTAGGCTTTATTGGGGATATGATGACAGAATATAGGACAACTGTCTATTTTGCTAGATTTTGTCAGCTTATTTATAGTTTTAATTGTGCTGATAAGCCCCAATTAGCTAGTGAATTAATTCCACCATTTAGACTAGCTAAAAGAGCTTTTAATGACTTATTATCTACTAATAATAAGAAGGCTGTGTTAAGACCCCTCCAAATTCCTTTATCTGTCAAACAAGCCTTAATAACCTATGATCCAGTTACATACACTGCACTATATCCTGATGTCCAACCATCTGAACCTGGACCATCAGCACCCACCACTTCTACCCAAACACCTCACACTTCTCAACCACAACCACAACCAACTATCGGGACATATTTCAAACCAACACAATCATCTCAACCATCAGCATACACCATCAGAACTTCATCTTCCAAACCTTCTAAGAGGGAAAAGTCTGTTCCTCAACCTCCACAAAAGAGAAGAAGATGATTCTCAGAGATGAATTTGATAGTGAAAATGAAGAACAGGTTCATGCTTCAGAACCTGTTATAGTTGAAGCTGAGAATGTTACTTCTCAGAAAGAAACTGTAGCTCAAAGTTCTGATACTTTGAAGAGGAAATCTGTAAGCTCTGATGCTGCAACAACAACTCCTTCATTGGCAAGGCATTTGAAGAAAATGAGGGCAAAGAGGTATAATGCTAAATCTCCATCAGAAGATACTGAAGAAGCTGAGGAAGGGGATCAAGTATCTCTGATCTCAAAAGAGCCAATTATCATTGAAGCCCTTCCAGCTAAAGCCCAAGACACTGTTCCTGATACAGTGATCACTCCTGCTGTTTTTCCGGTCAGAGAGGCAACAGTTGAAGGTTCAGGATTAAGTCCTGAAATTGATCTTCAAAGGCTGATTATACCAACTTTTTTATTTTTGGAAGCTCCATCTACAGCAGCTCAGCCATCTACAGTCAATTATCCAATCTTAGATGCTGAGATACCATCTACACCAGCTCTGGAGATAAATTCTGATGCTCAGAATTTAGATGATGTTATTCCTGATTCTCCAGTTGCATCCCACACTCTTCTGCTGTCAGAACATAATGAATCTTCCTCAAGTTCTGAAGACAGTGTTTCTGTTGAGACTTCAGCTCCTATTCTGGGAAAGGAAGAATTGGTCAAGAAATTTGTTGAACGGGATGCTCCTGTACCTTGGGAAGAAACTCACAGGGGAGTTGAGTGGACCAAGAAGTGGAATGAATCAGATTTTATTCCAAGCACCAAAATTCTGACAGAACATGTGTCAAAAGCTGATGAGTTATTGTCAAATTTTGATTTCAAGACTCAACTCAAGGTTACAGCTATGAGTACAAGAAGTCTTCATGGTCTACATTCCATTACTCATAATTAGGTTGATACACTAAAGGAAAATGCTGATAAGCTAGATCTACAGATCAAGCTTGACACGAATAGATATATCAGGCCTAGTTTTGAGAAAGTTGAAGCCATTGAGAAGATTCAAGAGAAGCAACATGCCCAAATTCCCGAGGTCCTACAAAATCAAGCTTCTCAGAAAGCTCAATTGGATGAGATCCAATCTTCAGTTGAACTTCTTCTCTCTCTCTCTCTCTCTCTCTTACTTCCTGATGATGCCAAAAAGGGGGCGAAGGTAGTTAAGTCCAAATGCTAAACCTACTCAAATACTGAAGAAGAAGGATGACAAAGGTGATGACCTGGGAAACTCTGATAAGAGCAGAGGTCAAGGAAAAGTTCAAGGAAAATCTTCTACACTAAACAAGTCAAGTTCTGATGCTGTGAATGCTAAAAGTCTGAAGTCAAGTTCTGATAAGCAAAGTCTGATGTCAAGTTCTGATATCCTGATTCAGTTAGGATCTAAAGACTCTCAGAAGTTTTTACAAACTCTGAAGCTAAAGGGGAAGCAGACTACTATTTATTACAAAGATCCTAAAATCTAGACACTTGATGAGGAGATAGCTAGAAGATTATTTCTGAAACAAAATCCAGGAATGGATTTGGAAACTCTCAAGGAGGAAGAAGCTAGATTTGCAGCTGAGAAGAAAAATCTAAAGTATAAAGTTTCTGATGCAAAGAAACCTCCAAGGCCTAAGGAAAAAGGCATTGTGATCAAGGAAAAGTCAAATTCTAAGGATTCAAAGTCCAAGACTAGATCACAAACTGAGATTGATCCTAAGTCAAAGGGAAAAGAAAAGGTTGGTGAACCTTTAAAGATTCAGAAAAAGATAAGTTCTTCCGTTCTAGTCTATCAAGCTACAATGCATGATGATGATTTGATAGAAGATGAAACTGTTCAAATTCTGAAAAGAAGAAAGTTAATTGAAGAATCTAAAACAACCTCTGACACTGCTCAAATTGTTCAGAATGAAGAACAACAAGCTACAGAAGAAACAATAAATTCTGATCAAGCTATCAAGAAATCAACTACTCACAATGCTCAAGTTGATTTGAAAAAGATGATAATTGCTGATAAGAAGAAGCTGTTATGGAAGAAAGCTACTCCATTTGAACCAAAGTCCAATCTTATGATTAATCAACTCGCAACATTTGGGTTGAGAGTCACTGCCCACACTAGAAAAACTCTCTTCGGATGAACTTCCTAGAGATAGAGCTGAATTAGGTTCTGATGAAGAAAAGATACAAACATGAGTAGAAGTTACTTTAAGAGATCCTTTCATGTTGACAGATAAACCATATGAACAAATCAAACAAAAGCACCTTGACAAAGTGCTGTCTGCTTAAATTGTGATAGATGCTTATGATAAAGAAAATCTAAAAGAGAAATTGATCTTATTTCTCAATGATGGAAGAACTTACAGTCTAGCTGATACTGATGTGCTAAAGAAGTCTGTCAGAGACCTTCAACATATTCACTATCTTCTGGAAGTAAAATATGATGTTACAAGAAGATGGTCAGAATATATTTTGAAGGCTATAAGAGATCTTCTCAGAATCTCTGGTACAAAGGCTTCTCAGTACATTCCAATGATTACTGAAGATAATGGAAGCGAAATTCCTATGCTGAAGAACTCTGCTAAGGTGGAAGTTATTCTGAAAGGAAGATGCTTATGTTATAGTGAAGACTCTTCACATCCTACAATTATCAGACTTGGTGATGGACTTGAAAGAACATCAATTCAAGCTCTCAGAACAGCCATTTATCAAATTGGTGACAGTAAAGATGAAGAACTGATGCAGGTCAATGCACAGTATTTGGTAGATTGACTTGGATTTGAGCCAAAAGGTTTTTGCTCATTATTCTTTAGCTCATCATCATCCAAGTCATCTTTGGTGTTGAATTGAGTATTTGGCAACATAGTTTCAGCATTTCTCAAATTCTCAAATCACTAATCTCATTTCTCAAATTTCTTCTACCTATAATAAAATACTTGAATCCACTTCTCAAGTGTTGTCAAAATCAAGTGACACAGTTCAAGAAATTTTGCTCACCACCCAAGAACCATATTTAGTTGGTGAAGGCTACATGATGGGGTAGACCTTGATGACACCAACAAAAACACCGGGGTTTCATATTTTTTTTTGTTACCGAAGACCCTGTGGTAGTACCAAATGCATCTTCATGTACAAATCAATCTTCACAAATTGAAAGGTTTGAAGGTAGTACACCTGAGGGGGAGCTATCTAAATCCTCTCCAATTTAGTTGGAGGTTCCATCTGTGGGAACAACTCCCCTCAAAACCCTGGTTGAAATTGCTTTGTCAATTGAAGCTAGGAGTCCGATTGTCAATGATCCAACTATTGGGGAGACAAGTCAAGCACTTTCAAGTGCCAGTTCTTTGCAAGAAGAACAAGGGTTTGAGGCCATGGTAACATGGTCAAATCCCCTAAAATTCAAATGGAGGTTCCCATTACTGGTGAACAACACACTGTCATAGCCACAGTTTCTACTATGAGTTCTGAGGTGGCCAATTGAGTGGTCAACTTAGCTTTTTTGGCCTTCTTTGTTTTTTTGACCAGGTGAGACTCAGGTTCTGTTTGTTCCTCACCACTCTCAGTAATTATTGTTAATGGTTCATTCTTTCTCTTCTTTTTACTCACCCCCTATTGAGAGGATGGAGTGGTTGATTTCCTAGATTCTAGGGGTAATGAAGAAGGGGTCTCAGTTTGGGAAGGCCCCTATTGGTGTTCCTGTATTTGTACTTCCACAGGTACATGAGCCATTACTGAAATAGGTATTGCACTTGACCTCATATCAGGCATAGGGTATTTCCTGAATTTCTCCAACATTAATGGAGTGATTCTAAGACCTACCTATACCTTGTTCTTTGTAATTAGTCAACCAAATAAGATTTTGGAAAATTGCTTACAATTGCCTTTTTTGCTTCTATCAATACCACTAAGTAAATGTATGTTTGTAACTTTATTATTTAAAGTAGACATAATATATCTAGGAAAGAAAATTTCCTTACCTCGTGTGGCCAAAGGCATTGTGAGCCTTGTGCTGAGTTCTTCCAGGTTCAATAGCCCCACATTAATGTGCCTATTATGTAATATCCGGGATATATCGTGTAATTATTTTTGATATTAAATAATTATTATGTGTGTTCAGTATTTATTCTGTGAGATAATTGTTAAGTGTTATCTGTACTTGGATATTCAAAAATAATATTAATTGAGTATTTTAATTTTTATATGTCCAAAATAAAATATAGATAATTGTCATATCTTCCTAATTATTTTGACGTTGATTTATGGATTTATAAGAATCATATGAAATTTCTAAAATCTTTTTTCCGGGTAATTAAAATCTATTTTATAAAAACGGAAACCAACCGACGTCACCCGTTGTTACGTTTTTGGAACCCGAAACTCTTCCGAGAACTCCTTCCTAACCTAATTGTAATATTCCGAGCATATTCCATGTTTCGACTTTTTCGATCCGGCGTACGGTTTGTTCTGCGCGGGTCCCGGCATAACATTTTCGATACAATATTCGTTTCGGTAAATCAATAAAACCCGTATTTTCGATAAACGGGAGCTTTTTATTAAACTATCCCAATTATCACTTCGTAATACGTGTAACCAGGCGCTGAGACCAAGACCGCAGTACAAATTGTACTGGTTTGGATAATTATCCCAAAAACCGATACCGTTTGGATCAGTTTTTATAAATAAACGTACCGTTTTGATACAACGGGATACTAATTTTCCATAAATATAAATAGCCTTCTACCGTATTTTATTTCGTATCAAAATCATTTGCAGACAGATAAATATTTAATTTTTTACAGAGAAAAATCATATATTCATAAACTGTTCCAAGAATCAAATCAACTTTTGAAGGTGTTATTGATCTTTGTTTGAAAATCTCGAGTACTGGATTTGAAGGTCTTGAAAAGCTCTATCAGAATCTGTAATCCATATACCTGCAGAATCAAAGGTTTATTTTCTGAAAATTTATTTATTTTCGAATTTATTTTATTAAAAATATGAATTTTTGTTCGGATGATTGTTTGTATGATTTGATGATTGCATGTTGTAGAGCTTGTTTTCCTGATGATTTTCATATGTCTTACGTCTGATTTGGAGTTCAATAACATGCTCAAAAGTGGGTTTAATTTTCGAATTTCAAAATTAGGGTTTATAACCCGTATGAATATTTTCAATTGAAATTTGGGGGTTTTTGATTCAGGGGTTATTAACTGTTGATTTATAGTGGGTTTTGTTCCTTATGAAATTTGCAATCGATTGATATATAGCTCGTTAACAGAGGATGCTTGAATCGTAGGGAGTTGTGTTTTTAAAATTTCCGATGTTCGCCGGAAACCGGCGATGTTCTTGGCCAATTTCCGGCCAGAACAGGGATGATTAGAATGATTTGTTTGCATGGATATGTTCCTGGTAATCTGTAGTTTAATTCTGGAGGTGATGGTGGTGGGAGGATGCCGGAGGTGAGTTCTCCGGCCACCCCCGACTTTTCCGGCGACTGGAACTGCGAAATTGCAGATTGTTCCCTGTACTTTTGAAAACGATGAAGTTTGGTCCCCCAGGTTTCCAGACTTTGCAAAAATTGGATTCCTGTTTTAAAAATGTTTAAAAATCATATTTCCTATTTATTTTTATTATAAAAATTCATTTTTAATTTCTGAAAATTCTAAAAATTAGTATTTTAATTCCGAAAATTATTTTTAATTCAGAATTAAATCTGAATTAATTAGTTAATTAATTTCATATAATTTTTAATTGATTAATTGGTCAATTAAATTGGAAATTAATTGATTAATTGATTTAATTAATTATTAATTGATTTTATTTAATTATTTAATTAGATTTAATTACTTAAAAATGATTTAAAAATTCCGAAAAATAGTTTCGAGCTTTAAAATATTATTCTAAATTATTTCCAAGGCTCGATAATTATTATAAAATTGTTTCGGAGCCAGAACTGGCCAACCGAACACTGTTTATTAACCCAAAATTGATCCAACGACCCGTTTTAATTACAAAAAATGTTTTAAAAAACATTTTAAATACCCGAAAGCCTATTTATGACCCGAGACTTCTTTATAAATGACATATCATTGATTACGTGATGTATTATGTGCTATACATGACTTGTTGATTGACTATCGGTCTATATATTCGGTGTTTACTTGATTATTGCATAACTTTCAATCCGTTAATCGGATTTGGGTATAACGAAGGGTAGATAGAAGTATGTGTTGAATAGAACTCTATGAGTCGATTATTGATAGATGCTTATGATATGCGAGCAAAAGAGGCAAGGCGTAGGAAAGGGAAACAGGTAGTTGAGGAGTAAAACGGTTGTGATTGGAAGCGAGTGCAGTGTAGTAAGCTAATACCAGGCAAGTGTTCTGAACTTTCTCGAGATATTGTAGTACTTGATAGTCTTATTGATATTGCAAGTGCTTTGAAGCACTGTACCCTAAATCTTGATTCCAGTTATTGATCTTGAGCCGTAACCTGATTCTTTCTAGACCATTGATTGTTGTATACCCAAACACGAACCTCAGGTATACGATCCTACTCCACAAATACATACAAACTAAATATTAAACACTGAACCAGATTGCTTACACAATCAAATCTTTGTACTTTATGCTTTGAAAGACCAAATCTTTGAAACCCTGAAACATTGATTCCTTTGTTATCCAATTCTTTCATTACCCACCATCCAAGCTTTGAAATTATCTTATTGATCCTTACAAGGATTGAAACCCTTTCATTGTTAAACACTTATTGTTGTTAATGATTCTGGTTATTGTTTATTATTTCTTATTCTGTTATTATGTTAGAATTGGATTGTTTTTATAAAATTGTGGACCAGATTCGTGGTCAGACCATATAATGGTAAAATTAGGACAATGTGTGCCTTGGATCCAGTAGTTAGAGCAATGTTGTGTGCCTTGCTTGGGGTTAGTGCGTGACTGATCAGCAACCTAACCTTGGTTTTTAAATTAAAAGTATAATATCCAATTCTAAATCATAATCCATTGTTCACTTGATATCATAATCATGTTCACCTGATGATCATTATTCTCAGTTTTGTCATTGTGACTTGCTGAGCTAGTTAGCTCATTTGTGCGATGTTGTTTATATTCTTTCCAGTTAAAAAGGAACCAGTTGGTAATGAGGATCCCAGTCCAGCGCGAGAGCTAGGGGTTCAGGTTGAGGAAGCTGAGCTAGTAGGCTTCTTTTAGGATAATTTAAGTTTGTAAAAGTTGTAATAAAGTTTAATACTCAGTTTGAGTTTGAATGATTAGGATTTGAACGGTTTGTAATATATTAGTGTGTTTGGCTTGTGTGCATACTTTAACCTGTTGCGGTCCGTGGTGGTTGGTAAGTAGGGTCACTGTATATATTATTATTATCTTTATTATTGTTATAAGCAGGTTATAAATAAGGTGTGTGTGTGGACCCCAAACTTCTGACCCGAGTTTGGAGGGCGCCACAGGTTTGGAATCAGAGCTACAGGTTATAAGTCACTGACACAAGCCTAGGTTGATGGGAAAGGGTAGAGGGTTAGGATTAGAAGTAAGGAATAGAAAGATAGAATGTCAAGAGGTTGAGTGCTTTGGTATATCAGGTATTAGTGTAATTCGCGTTATGGTTCGAGATTCTTATATTGCGATATGATTTCAGATAGCAGCGATGGCCGACTCTTTTATTCCCGTATCAGCTGATCACTCAGAGCCTTCAGTTGGAGTGCCGTCTTCGGATCCACGTCCTGTTGTTCCACCAGTGTTGGCTATATTACCTCCACCTGTGTTGCAGCCCGTACCATTGCAGGCTATTTCACCTCCAGGCATGAGGCCACCTGTCAGAGGACCCCCACCTGCTGATTCAGGCTTTACTAGTCATTCAGTCACAGGAGTACCTTTCTAGTTCTCTTCCTATCATGTCCCATATTATCAGTTTGAGGCTTGCCTTATGGAGCAGCGATTCCTACAGGGTCAGATCTAGGAGTTATTGCATATCATGCGTACCAGAGAGATGGGGAGTGGTGAGAGGCGACTTAGGGAGAGGCTCCAGGCGTTTCGTAGAGCAGCTGCTGTGAGGATTGCTGAGGCTACACATGAGGACATCACCCCTGATTTCCTAGTGGAGTGGGCTAAGTGGGTTCTAGAGGAGCTTGAGGAGATAGGAGGTCCAGATTTTCCATGAGCCAGAGATTCAGAGATGGAGATGTTGATCAGTGTTATTATGGTTATGTAGTATGTACAGTAGTGTGTAGTGTGTATCAGTAGACTTTTGAGTTGTCTTTATAGACTAGCTATGCTGACTAGTGAGTAGGTTGTTGTACCCTTTTGCTTTTACTTTCGAAGCGTCTTTACGCTTGTACTACCTAAAACTTTTGATCTATATATATCAGCACCTTTTTCCTTCCCATTACTGTCATTTACTTTATTGCACCAGTTATACCCTGTGATACCATGTACCCTGTTTTCCATAACTGTTTATATTCTATAAGGAAGCATGCAATTTACTTAGTTACAACTGTTTTCAAAAAGAGATATTTCGGTTTTACAAAACTATTCTTTTATGCAAAAGATTGATTCAAAAGCTAAATAAGTTGATTGATTCTTTACAGAAAATGCCTCCCAGAAGAAATACCCGCACCAACACCCAAAATGAAGAAACCAACAATAACAACAACCAAGATGATACAAATCCCAATGTGAACCCTGGACCCATGGACCCAGCCATAGCCCAGATTCTTCAAATCTTGGCCCAACAAACAGTTCACCTGGCACAACAACAACAAAGACAGACCAATCCCCGGGTAACTTTTAAAACTTTTCAGGCAGTAAACCCACCAGAATTCAAGGATTCTTTAGATCCAATTGAAGCAAATGTTTGGTTAAAGGAAATAGAGAAGGCATTTGCCCTAGTGAAAGTAAAGGAAGAACAGAAGGTTGAGTTTGCAAGTTACTATCTGAAGAATGAGGCCACCTATTGGTGGGAAATGGTGAAGACATTGGAAGGTACATATATTATTACTTGGGAAAGGTTTAAGGAATTGTTTTTAGAAAAGTATTTTCCTCAGTTTGTTCAAGATCAAATGGAGCTTAAGTTTTTAGAATTAAAGTAAGGGAACATGTCGGTAACAGATTATGAGGGTAAGTTTGAAGAATTGTCAAGGTATGTGCCGTCGTATGTTGATACTGACAGGAAGAAGGCTAAAAGATTCCAACAAGGTTTGAAACCATGGATCAGAGGGAAGGTAGCCATTTTTGAATTAGATACCTATACAGGAGTGGTACAAAAGGCTATGATTGCAGAGACAGAGAGTGAGATGTTCCATAAGGAGAAAGAAAGCAAGAAAAGGAAAGTTGAGGGAAGTGAGGGTTAGTCACAACCAGGGAAGTTTCCAAATTTTAAGAAGGGCAAGTTTCAGCCAGGGAGAAATTTTAATTTCAGGAAACAGAATGCAGGAGACGGAGGCCAGGGCAACCATCCAGTTAATGCGAATCAGCCGAATCAATTGAGATTAACTTTTCCAGATTGTCAAGTATGTGGAAAGAAGCATGGAGGAGTTTGTAACAAGTTGAATGTGGTATATTTCCAATACAATCAGAAAGGGCACTATTCGAGGGAGTGCCGAAATCAGCCAGCAAGAGAACCAACAAGTAAGGATCTGCCTATCCGAAATCCAGCAGTAAAGGTTCCAGCTATTGGATTTACGTGCTTTAAATGTGGAAAGCCAGGACATATGGCCAGGAATTGCAAGACACCAGCCCCAATCAGTAATGCATTAAGGATTATGGGATCTACCCCAACAGTGAATGCGACTCCAAGGGCTAGAGTTTTTGACATGTCGGTGAAGGATGCGATCCAGGATACGGATGTCGTGGCAGGTACGCTTAATGTGAATTCTTTATGTGCCAAAGTGTTAATAGATTCGGGAGCAACTCGATCATTTATTTCACAAGATTTTGTTAGTAAGTTAAATTGTCCAGTTGAATGTTTAAATGAAATAATGACTGTGGAATTAGCAAATCAAGAACGTGTAACTGTGAATCAAGTTTGTGGGAATTGTGAGGTTGAGATTTCTGGTAGTAAGTTTTGTGTAGATTTGATACCATTTAAGTTAGGAGAATTTGATGTTATATTAGGGATGGATTGGTTATCTAAGCACGATGCCCAGATAGATTGTCGAAATAAGAAGGTAATGGTGAAGACGCCTGACGAAAGGATAATAACGTTTAAGGGCAAAAAGCAAGTAAAGAAGTTTTTAACAATGATTCAAGCTAAGAAGTTATTACGGCAAGGATGCGAGCATTTTATAGCGTACGTCATTAACAGAAGTCAAGAGCCAGCAAAATTTGAAGATATTCTAGTGGTAAATGAATTTCCAGACATATTTCCCGACGAATTAACAGGACTTCCTCCAGATAGAGAAATAGAATTTGCGATCGACTTAGCACCTGAAACAGAACCAGTATCCAAGGCCCCGTACAAAATGGTGCCTGTTGAGATGAAAGAGCTAGCGAAGCAATTGCAGGAATTGTTAGAGAAAGGAGTAATCAGACCTAGTATATCCCCGTAGGGAGCCCCGGTATTATTTGTCAAGAAGAAAGATGGAAGCATGAGACTGTGTATCGATTACAGGGAGCTCAACAAGCTTACGATCAAGAACAAGTATCCGTTACCCAGAATTGACGATCTGTTCGACCAGTTGAAGGGAGCCAAGTATTTCTCCAAAATTGATTTAAGATCAGGATATCATCAACTAAAGATCAAGCCAGAAGATATACCAAAGACAGCTTTCAGAACAAGGTATGGACATTACGAGTTTTTAGTAATGTCTTTTGGGTTGACCAATGCCCCGACAGCGTTCATGGACCTGATGAACAGAATTTTCAAGGAGTATTTGGATAAGTTTGTTATTGTGTTTATAGACGATATTTTAATTTATTCAAAGACGGAAGAGGATCATGCGGAACATGTGAGAACGGCTTTGGAGATTTTAAGGAAAAAGAAGTTATATGCTAAATTCTCGAAGTGTGAGTTTTGGCTACAGGAAGTTCAGTTCTTAGGACACATAGTCAGTAACGAAGGGATCAAAGTGGACCCGGCAAAGATCGAGGCAATTACGAATTGGGAGAGACCGAGAACACCCACTGAGGTAAGAAGTTTCTTGGGATTGGCGGGATATTATCGATGATTCGTTCAGAATTTCTCAAGGATTGCAACACCATTGACAAAGCTTACACGCAAGAATGAAAAGTTTATATGGAACGACAAGTGTGAAGAAAGTTTTCAGAAGTTGAAGCGGAGATTAATCACAACACCTGTTTTATCACTTCCAGACGATCAAGGGAATTTCGTAATTTATAGCGATGCTTCTCACAAAGGACTAGGATGTGTTTTAATGCAACACGAAAAGGTGATTGCGTATACGTCAAGGCAATTAAAACCACACGAACAAAAGTATCCTACTCATGATTTGGAGCTAGCAGCCATAGTTTTTGCTTTGAAGATTTGGAGACATTATTTGTATGGAGAAAAGTGTGAGATTTTCACGGATCACAAAAGCTTAAAGTACATATTCACACAGAAGGAACTTAATATGAGGCAAAGGAGATGGTTAGAGTTGATCAAAGACTATGGTTGCTCGATTAATTATCATCCTGGTAAGGCTAACGTTGTGGAAGACGCATTGAGTCGGAAGGAAAGGTTGAATATATTATCAGTACCCGAAGATATACATAAGGAATTTCAGAAATTAGAATTGGAAATTAGAGTTTGCAAGCCTGAGGAAGCGAAAGTATACAGTATGACTTTCCAGCCGGAGTTGTTGGAGAAAATAAAGAAGTGTCAGGAAAATGTAATGGATCGAGATATAAATCATTTGGTAGGTGAGGAATTATGCACGCAGAAGGATGATCAAGGTATTCTTAGGTTTTCTTCAAGAATTTGGATTCCACCAGTGACGGAGCTGAAGAATGAAATTTTACAAGAGGCACATAGTTCAATATATTCTATCTATCCAGGGAGTACCAAAATGTACAGAGATTTAAAGAAGAATTATTGGTGGCCAGACATGAAGAAGGAAATTGTGGAATGGGTTAGCAAATGTTATACTTGTTAGAGAGTTAAAGTAGAGCATCAGAGACCAAGTGGATTGCTACAGCCATTGGAGATTCCAGAGTGGAAGTGGGAACATATTACCATGGATTTCATAGTTGGATTACCAAGGACAAGGGCTAATCATGATGCCATTTGGGTTATAGTGGATAGACTTACCAAGTCATCTCATTTTCTGCCATAAATGAAAGATTTTCGCTCGACAAGTTGGTCCATATGTACCTGAAGGAAATTATAGTTCGTCATGGAGTTCCTGTGTCTATTGTATCTGATCGAGATCCAAGGTTTAATTCAAGATTTTGGAAGAGTTTTCAAGAATGTTTGGGAACAAGACTGAATATGAGTACGGCCTATCACCCCCAGACGGATGGCCAAAGTGAAAGAACGATCCAGACAATCGAGGACATGTTACGTATTTGTGCTATTGATTTCAAAGGAAGTTGGGACGAACATTTACCTCTGGTAGAGTTTGCTTACAACAACAGTTATCATGCCAGCATTGGGATGCCACCCTATGAAGCCCTTTATGGACGCAAATGTAGATCTCCAATATATTGGGACGAAGTAGGAGAACGCAAAATACTTGGACCTGAACTGGTACAGCAGACAAAGGAAATTGTTGAAATTATCCAGAAGAGATTGATAGTTGCGCAAGATCGTCAGAGGAAATATGCAGATCAGTCAAGGAAAGAGATGGAATTTGAAGAAGGAAGCTTGGTATTACTGAAAGTATCACCGTGGAAAGGACTAACGAGGTTTGGATAAGAGCAAAGTAGCTTACGAGTTGGCGTTACCACCGCACATGGAGCACATTCATAATGTTTTTCACGTATCGATGCTCAAGAAATATAATCCAGACTCCAGGCATGTATAAGAATATGAGCCAATAGAGCTTCAGGCAGATTTGTCATATATAGAGAGTCCGATAGAGATTCTAGAGGAGAAGGAGAAAGTATTGAGAAATAAAGTGGTAAAGTTAGTAAGAGTATTGTGGAGAAACCCAAAGGTTGAAGAGTCAACCTGGGAGTTAGAAAGTGATATGAGAGAGAAGTACCCTCATTTGTTTTCTTAGGAGATTCTGAGGACAGAATCCTTTTAAGGGGGGAAGGATGTAATATCCGGGATATATCGTGTAATTATTTTTGATATTAAATAATTATTATGTGTGTTCAGTATCTATTCTGTGAGATAATTGTTAAGTGTTATCTGTACTTGGATATTCAAAAATAATATTAATTGAGTATTTTAATTTTTATATGTCCAAAATAAAATATAGATAATTGTCATATCTTCCAAATTATTTTGACGTTGATTTATGGATTTATAAGAATTATATGAAATTTCTAAAATCTTTTTTCCGGGTAATTAAAATCTATTTTATAAAAACGGGAACCAACCGACGTCACCCGTTGTTACGTTTTTGGAACCCGAAACTCTTCCGAGAACTCCTTCCTAACCTAATTGTAATATTCCGAGCATATTCCATGTTTCGACTTTTTCGATCCGGCGTAAGGTTTGTTCTGCGCGGGTCCCGGCGCAACATTTTCGATACAATATTCGTTTCGGTAAATCAATAAAACCCGTATTTTCGATAAACGGGAGTTTTTTATTAAACTATCCCAATTATCACTTCGTAATACGTGTAACCAGGCGCTGAGACCAAGATCGCAATACAAATTGTACAGGTTTGGATAATTATCCCGAAAACCGATACCGTTTGGATCAGTTTTTATAAATAAACGTACCATTTTGATCCAACGGGATACTAATTTTCCATAAATATAAATAGCCTTCTACCGTATTTTATTTCGTATCAAAATCATTTGCAGACAGATAAATATATAATTTTACAGAGAAAAATCATATATTCATAAACTGTTCCAAGAATCAAATCAACTTTTGAAGGTGTTATTGATCTTTGTTTGAAAAGCTCGAGTACTGGATTTGAAGGTCTTGAAAAGCTCTATCAGAATCTGTAATCCATATACCTGCAGAATCAAAGGTTTATTTTCTGGAAATTTATTTATTTTCGAATTTATTTTATTAAAAATATGAATTTTTGTTCGGATGATTGTTTGTATAATTTGATGATTGCATGTTGTAGAGCTTGTTTTCCTGATGATTTTCATATGTCATACGTCTGATTTGGAGTTCAATAACATGCTCAAAAGTTGGTTTAATTTTCGAATTTCAAAATTAGGGTTTATAACCCGTATGAATATTTTCAATTGATATTTGGGGGTTTTTGATTCAGGGGTTATTAACTGTTGATTTATAGTGGGTTGTGTTCCTTATGAAATTTTCAATCGATTGATATATAGCTCGTTAACAGAGGATGCTTGAATCGTAGGGAGTTGTGTTTTTAAAATTCCCGATGTTCGCCGGAAACCGGCGATGTTCTTGGCCAATTTCCGGCCAGAACAGGGATGATTAGAATGATTTGTTTGCATGGATATGTTCCTGGTAATCTGTAGTTTAATTCTGGAGGTGATGGTGGTGGGAGGATGCCGGAGGTGAGTTCTCCGGCCACCCCCGACTTTTACGGCGACTGGAACTGCGAAATTACAGATTGGTCCCTCTACATTTGAAAACGATGAAGTTTGGTCCCCCGGGTTTCCAGACTTTGCAAAAATTGGATTCCTATTTTAAAAATGTTTAAAAATCATATTTCCTATTTATTTTTATTATAAAAATTCATTTTTAATTTCTGAAAATTCTAAAAATTAGTATTTTAATTCCGAAAATTATTTTTAATTCAGAATTAAATCTGAATTAATTAGTTAATTAATTTCAGTTAATTTTTAATTGATTAATTGGTCAATTAAATTGGAAATTAATTGATTAATTGATTTAATTAATTATTAATTAATTTTAATTAATTATTTAATTAGATTTAATTACTTAAAAATGATTTAAAAATTCCGAAAAATAGTTTTGAGCTTTAAAATATTATTCTAAATTATTTCCAAGGCTCGATAATTATTATAAAATTGTTTCGGAGCCAGAACTGGCCAACCGAACACTGTTTATTAACCCGAAATTGATCCAACGACCCGTTTTAATTACGAAAAATGTTTTCAAAATCATTTTAAATACCCGAAAGCCTATTTATGACCCGAGACTTCTTTATAAACGACATATCATTGATTACGTGATGTATTATGTGCTATATGTGACTTGTTGATTGACTATTGGTCTATATATTCGGTGTTTACTTGATTATTGCATAACTTTCAATCCGTTAATCGGATTTGGGTAAAACGAAGGGTAGATAGAAGTATGTGTTGAATAGAACTCTATGAGTCGATTATTGATAGATGCTTATGATATATGAGCAGAAGAGGCTTGGCATAGGAAAGGGAAATAGGTAGTTGAGGAGTAAAACGGTTGTGATTGGAAACGAGTGCAGTGTAGTAAGCTAATACCAGGCAAGTGTTCTGAACTTTCTCGAGATATTGTAGTACTTAATAGTCTTATTGATATTGCAAGTGCTTTGAAGCATTGTACCCTAAACTTTGATTCCAGTTATTGATCTTGAGCCGTAACCTGATTCTTTCTAGACCATTGATTGTTGTATACCCAAACACGAACCTCAGGTATACGATCCTACTCCACAAATACATACAAACTAAATATTAAACACTGAACCAGATTGCTTACACAATCAAATCTTTGTACTTTATGCTTTGAAAGACCAAATCTTTGAAACCCTGAAACATTGATTCCTTTGTTATCCAATTCTTTCATTACCCAGCATCCAAGCTTTGAAATTATCTTATTGATCCTAACAAGGATTGAAACCCTTTCATTGTTAAACACTTATTGTTGTTAATGATTCTGGTTATTGTTTATTATTTCTTATTCTGTTATTATGTTAGAATTGGATTATTTTTATAAAATTGTGGACCAGATTCGTGGTCAGACCATATAATGGTCAAATTAGGACAATGTGTGCCTTGGATCAAGTAGTTAGAGCAATGTTGTGTGCCTTGATCGGGGTTAGTGCATGACTGATCAGCAGCCTAACCTTGGTTTTTAAATTAAAAGTATAATATCCAATTCTAAATCATAATCCATTGTTCACTTGATATCATAATCATGTTCACCTGATGATCATTATTCTCAGTTTTGTCATTGTGACTTGCTGAGCTAGTTAGCTCATTTGTGCGATGTTGTTTATATTCTTTCTAGTTAAAAAGGAACCAGTTGGTAATGAGGATCCCCAGTCCAGCGCGAGAGCTAGGGGTTCAGGTTGAGGAAGCTGAGCTAGTAGGCTTCTTTTGGGATAATTTAAGTTTGTAAAAGTTGTAATAAAGTTTAATACTCAATTTGAGTTTGAATGATTGGGATTTGAACAGTTTGTAATATATTAGTGTGTTTGGCTTGTGTACATACTTTAACCTGTTGCGGTCCGTGGTGATTGGTAAGTAGGGTCACTGCATATATTATTATTATCTTTATTATTATTATAAGCAGGTTATAAATAAGGTGTGTGTGTGGACCTCAAACTTCTGACCCGAGTTTTGAGGGCGCCACATATTATGAGCCATGGAGAACACCAGCTTCTGGACCATACTAGATATATTGTCATATCGAGTCTTCCTGCAAGTGAAGGCCCTCACAATTGAGTCAAACAGGAATGACCATTCCCTCCTCAGATGCTTCTTTTTCAAGCTAGCCAGTTGATCTTCTCACTACAGTTGATAAAGTCCATGAACTCAGCTAGCTCTTATTGAGTTGGGACCTCCACCATGTTGTCAGTAGGAATGCCCAAAGCCATGTTGACATCATTCTCATTAAACTCCACATATTGGCCGTGGATTGAGCAGTTCACCACTAGGGATATAGCCTGAGACTCATGCACAACTTTCCTAACCACAACTGAATTCCAGAATTCGTTGAGAACATCCATGTACAGAATGGGATTAGCAGTTAAGGCACATGCAAAGTATGTCTCAGACAAAAATTTGACAAAGCTCTTGAAGCTGTCAGGAGTTTGATTAACATCTGTAAAAGTTAGGTAGTTGGTGCCCTCCTTGGGGATGAAAGCTCTAACAGTGTTTGATTCCATTGTAAGTGTTTGAATTTGAGTGGGTAAGAGATTTGAAAGAGAAAGAGTTTGAAATGAGAGAGAACGGTTAAGATTTGGAAAATATAGGTCAATTGAGATCTCGAAAGCGTAAAGAGGGGTAATGTCGAGATGTCTGGGTATTTATAGAAAAAGGTAAGTGACTTGTCGAGAAGTAGAAATAAAAGTTTGGAATTTTCTTATCAAGAAGTCACGTGTAGGAATAGATACATATCGAGATGTCACTTTCTTAACTCTTATCAAGAACTAGATAATGACTTATCGAGATGTCAAATAAATACCCAATTTATCCTGAATGGACTGAATATTTCCAATTTTTATTTGAATAAATCAAAATAAAATTAGAATGATTTTATATCAAAAATATTTCACTAAAATTATTTATTAAATTAAGTTATTCAAGTTCTAAGTTATTCGAGAAGTCTAAAATGTATACTTGTAGAGAACTTTATAAATTAACATATATCGAGATCTCTACAAGACTTATCGAGAAGTCAAGAAAATGACTTATCAAGAAGTCAAGAAAATGACTTATCGAGGAGTCTCAAAATGACTTGTCGAGAAGTCAATTAGACTTATCGAGAACTCAGTGCTCTTAATACTTTTGTTCTTTTTGATTATGTCTTATGCTAATTTCACATATTTAAAATGTAAATTAAAAATTAAATAGTTTTTATTAGAATTTGAAAAATTCCAAGTTGAATTTTAAAAAATAAATATGCAGAGAATTCTGGAATATTTATAAATCATATTCCAGCTAATTTCCAATAAAATCAAATTAATTTTGATTCATTAGAGATTAATTTGTTGCAACATATTAGCTGAGTTCTTGCCTTTAGAATGAAGAGTTTAACATACCAATTTCACCAATAATTCTAATGAAAGTTGCTTCATCCAAAGGTTTTGTGAAAATATCAGCTAATTGTCTTTCTGTTGGAACAAAAATAAACTCAATAGTACCATTTGCAGCATGTTCTCTAATAAAATGGTACCTTACATCAATATGCTTTGTTCTAGAATGATTAACTGGATTAGCAAGAATAGAAATAACACCAGTATTGTCACACATAACTGGAATTTTTTATAACACTATGCCATAATCCATTAGTTGATTTTTAATCCAAAGCATTTGAGCACAACAACTTCCAGCAGCTATGTATTCAACCTTAGTTGTTGAAGTTGACACAGATTGTTATTTCTTACCATACCAGGATACAAGTCTTTGACCAAGAAATTGACAGCTTCCACTAGTACTCTTTCTGTCAACCCTGTATCCATCAAAATCTGCATCTGTGTATCCAACAACTTCAAATCCAATTCCCTTATGATACCACAATCCCAAGTTTGGTGTTCCCTTTAAGTATCTGAAAATTTTCTTCACAACCATCAAATGTGATTAATTTGGATAGTCTTGAAATCTGGCACACAGACATGTTGCAAACATAATGTCTGGTCTACTTGTAGTTAAATACAGCAAAGATCCAATCATTCCTCTATAACCTGAAATGTCTACACTTTTTCTCTTCTTATCTTTTATCTTCATTCAATTTAGTAGCTGTAGACATAGGTGTTGATGCAGGTGAACAATCAACTATTCCAAATTTCTTCAATAAGTATTTAACATACTTGGTTTGGCTGATGAATATTCCATCACTTATTTGACTGACTTGAAACCAAGAAAGTAACTTAATTCTCCCATCATGCTCATTTCATATTCACTTTGCATGAGTCTTGAGAATCTTTGACATAACTTTTCATTAGCAGAACCAAAAATGATATCATCCACATAGATTTGAACTAGAATCACATCACTACCATGTTGCTTGTAGAATAGAGTCTTGTCAATTGTTTCTTTTGTGAATCCATGTTTAGAAGAAATTCTGACAGTGTGTCATACTAAGCTCTAAGTGCTTGCTTTAGTCCATAAAGATCCTTTAGAAGTTGGAAAACAAAATCTGGAAATTCAGGATCTTTAAATCCAGGTGGCTGTTGCACATAAACCTCTTCTTCCAACTCACTATTAAGGAATGCACTCTTTACATCCATTTGATACACTTTGAAATTTGAGTGTGCAATAAATGCAAGAAAGATCCTTATTTCTTCAAGTCTTGCAACTGGAGCAAAAGTTTTATCATAATCAATTCCTTCTTCCTATGAGTAGCCTTTTGCAACCAACCTTGCTTTGTGTCTTATTACAATTCCATTTTCATTCATTTTGTTCCTATACACCCACTTTGTTCCAATTATGCTTCTGTTCTTTGGTACAGGAACCAACGTCCAGACCTTATTTCTTTCAAATTAATTTAGCTCTTCTTGCATTGCAGATATACAGTCACGATCAAGTAGAGCTTCCTCGGTTTTCTTGGGCCCAATTTATGACAAAAAGCATGCATGTAGACATTCATTAGCAGTTACACTTCTAGTCCTCACACCAGTATTTGGGTCACCAATAATTGCATCTCTTGTGTGACTCTTATCCCATTTTATGGTATGATTTTATTGACTTAAATTTTCTGCATTTTCTTCACCATTGGCATGACTTTAGAATTTTCTTCTCTTTCTCCCCCTGAGTTTGTGCTATCAAATTTAGGTGAATGAGATGAGTTTTCATTCTCATGATTCACTTGCTCAGTTGACTTTTCATTCATTTTGTTGCTTGTGTTGATTTCAGCTTCATCTTCAGAATCACTATCAGTGTTTAGAGTTAAAACTTAAGGGTTTCAACTTCATTCTCATCAAGGCATTCCAAGCCTGGACACTTGTCATCATCAAAAGTCACATCTGTGCTTTCCATAATTTTCTTTTGTTCAAGCACATAAACTCTGCAGGTAGTTCTTTTCAATGAATATCCCAGAAAAATTGTTTCAAAAACTTTATAGTCAAAATTTCCCACATATTCAGAGTTGTCTTTTAGAACATAACACTTGCTTCCAAACACATGCAGATGCTTCATAATAGGCTTCCTTTTTGATAAGATTGAGTAGGGTGACTTGCCAAGATTTTTATTGTTGAGACTGTTAGGAATATGTTGTGTACTTGATAATAAGCTAAACAAAACACCTTAGTAGATTTAACTTAGTGAATTTTGTAGCACCCGACGGATGATCTATTATAGTCCCGACGGATGATTCAATATAGTCCCGACAGATGACTAATTGATATCCACCGGGTGAGTAGCTTATGTAACAATAAGTACTGTAGCACATTTCTGCCAACAACTTTGTATAGATTCTGTAGTATCTTATAAATTATGTAGACTGCTAGTAGATGTGCAAAATAAGTTGATTAAATGTAAATATGAGATGTCTTATAATTCTGCACAAATGAAATGGAGTTGAGTGATAAATGGCTACCCGACGGATGATCAACAAAGCTACCCGACGGATGATCAACAAGGCTACCCGACGAATAACAAGCATGTACTCGACGGATGATCAATTCAAATATCTGTTGACAGTGAAAACACAGTCACATGCGTTGGGTATTTGTAAAAGGAATGTGGCAGCCTGTTTAGCAGGGTTTTAAGAACAAAGAAGCATTACCATTTCCATGCTATTTTGAAGATATTCAAAGATGCTGGAATAGAGTAGTTAAGCAGCATGGAGTTAAACTTGATAGGTTTTGTTTTATTATCTTGTCTTATTCTATGTAAACTTGGTGATATATAAACCAAGTGTAGCAAGTAGAACAAATAACAACAAACAACAAAGCAAACCCATTTTTAGCAGATAAACATTTGTAAGCTGATAAACATTTTTAGCAGATAAGCCTTTTTATAAAGGTGAGTTAGGTGATTTGTAGAGCCACACTTCTGACATTGTTTCCTGGGAGCATCTGCAACAAATGCAAAGTTATTGCTCTTGTTTACTCCAATTTTCCCATTCCTATTTTTCTTTTTTTCTTTCTTGCATTCTCAGTTTTGACCTCCTTTATTAGTGTCTTAGAAACTTGGTTGACCATGGGCTTCTTCTTAATTTCAGCACTAGGAATAGTTTTTTCATTTTTCTTCTCATTGTCTTCATCTGCAAGCTCTTGCTTGATGACCAACTCCTCCTCACTAAAATTGACTTCACATGCCTTGAACACAGGTGCATCAACTTTCCTCAGTATTACTGGGACATCTTGATCAACAATTTCTTTACTTTTGTCACCTTCACTTTTCTTGTTGTTGTTCAAGGCATCATAATCCAAACCAATAGTTATGTTAGCACATGGTTTGTTCTTCTCGTGATACTATCCAACCAATTGAGATGCATTTATGAAAGATTTCAGTTTCACCTCATTCTTGTCCAACTTTTCCCTCAACACAGTTTCAATTTCACTTGCACACTTAAGCTTATTTTTCAGATATTCATTTTCTTGCTTGACTGCTTCAAGCTCAACAAACCGTAGTTCCAATTCTTGTTTCTCAGTCTCAAGCTTCTCATTTGTTTTTGACAGTTTACTAACTTCCTCAGTAGTTGCCACCATGCTTGTATGGATATGAAATATCTCTACACTCATTTTTACAACAGTTTATTTATATTAACTTGCATCTAAATCAATAGTGGTTAGAGTTGGTACCTCTAATTTTGAAGTGGATGATTCTCCATGCTCAATAGCCATGAGAGCATTATTTCCAAATTCTTCTTTGTCTTCATCCTCATTAGAGTCATCCCAATTCTTTCCTGCAGCAATATAAGCATTTTCCTATTGCTTCTTCAAGAGAGCTTTATACTTGGCTTCCAACTCCAGATAGGCTTTATCCATCTTCACCTTCTTTGGCTTCCTGCAGTCAGTAGCAAAGTGGTCTAACTAATCACAATTAAATAACCTTATCTTTGATCTGTTAACATATCCAGTTTTGTAACCTCCCTTTCTAGCTGAGTTAAACTGAGTTTTTGACTTCCAGTTGTTGATATTTGAAGACTGTCCCGTGTTCTTGAAAAACTTTGGCTTTTTGACCCTGATGTTAGAGAATTTTCTAGCCAGGTAAGCCATAGATTGATCCATTTCATCTAGCTGATCAAGGGTATAATACTCATCTTCCTCTAGCTCTAAAATAACTTGTTTTTGAGG
Source organism: Apium graveolens (assembly GCF_009905375.1). Classification (NCBI taxonomy): domain Eukaryota; kingdom Viridiplantae; phylum Streptophyta; class Magnoliopsida; order Apiales; family Apiaceae; genus Apium; species Apium graveolens. The sequence continues at coordinate 112,771,438 of NC_133651.1, read as the reverse complement.
TCCTTTATTCTTTTGCTCCACAACATGAATGACTGGAACCTGAGCATCTTGTTCATCTTCATTTGCTTCACTGTCATTTACAACTAAGGCACTGGATCCATCAAGTACATGTCCTTGGTTTGTCCTTAATGACTTTTTTTTTGAAACATCTCAAGTTCATATGTCTTCAAGATCCCATATAATACCTCTAGTGTCATTCTGCTTAAATCTCTTACTTCTCTTATGGCTGATATTTTCTGTTCAAGGTGGTCAGGAAGAGCTAGCAAGAACTTTAGGTTAACCTCCACAGTTTCATAATAATTATCATGAAGCTTCAAGTCATTTATCAGTTTATTGAACCTTTAAAAAACTTCAGTATTTCCTTCTTTAGGCTTGGCCATGAAACCCTCATACTGAGACACCTGTATTCTCCTTTGACTAGATACTTCCTCTATACCCTCACACAAGATCTCAATCTTCTCACAGATCTATTTGCCTGTGTCACAGTTGACAATATTGTTATACATAACATTGTCAAGTGACTCTATCAGAATTAGTTGCAGGCCACTATCTATAGAGACTTTCTCCTTTTTAGTTTCAGTGTATTTTGAGGGGTCTTTAGGGGTATAATGAGCTGGGATGATCATGTCTCCATCATTAGATTACTCAACCCTTTCCATGGGAGTAAATGGGTCATTCTTGAGAATCTGGATATACAATGGGTTGGTCATCCTTATAAACATCATCATTTTCTTTTTCCACAATCTGTAGTTGGCTTTATCAAAGGCTGGTATCTTGATGTTACTTAACTTTTGTGCACTCATACTTCCAAGATCTTTATCTGTTTACTTTCAGATTTTACTCTGATACCCTTTGTTAGATATTGAGTACAACACAGAAAGGGGGGAGTGAATGTGTTTCTTTGGATTTTTAGCCTTTTTAAACAGTTGGATGTTAGATGAACAAAACAGCTTCTAATTTGCAGAGATATTGTGTGTAACAGAAATAAAACAACAAGCACAATATTTCAAAACTCACTTAATTTATATTAATTAAGTTTGTCTTGCTACAAATTCTGTGTTCTTAAAAATATAATAACTCAGCTTCTTTATTGAGAGAATACAAGAAACTATTTGTTACTTCTAAACTAAGAACCAATCCATGCTTTATACACTAGCAACACGGGTTTACACGATGTGCACTGAAATGTACTAAACTACCTTCTAAAGCAATCTTTTACTTTTACCATTTCTAGCTTGACAAATCTGTGCAGGTCTGTGACCATCATTTGTCTAGTTAATCTTGGCCCTTGATCTTGTATTCTTCCAGCTACTTTGTAGACTTTTCAATCTAGTGAATAGATCGTTTGTTGATTGATAATCTTGAATATTTAACTTGTCTGCATTCTGTATTTGAGAGGCATATCGAGATCTCTAGTTTGTTTTACAAAGAAGTGACATCTCGATAAGTATAACGACTTATCGAGATCTATGAGTTCTCTATAGGTATAATTGACTTGTCGAGGTCTCTAGATACTTGCATGGAAAATGACTTGTCGATATGTCTGAGATCTCTTCATGTAAAATTGACTTGTCGGAGATCTCTATATACATTTTAACTTTTAGATATCTCTGAGATCTCTAATGAAAAATTGACTTGTCTATATCTCCAATTCTTCACATCTTCATTTTGACTTGTCGATATCTCTGAGTTCTTTACATATAGAAATGACTTGTAGATATCTCCAGTTCTCTACATCTTTATTTGACTTGTCAATATCTCTGAGAGTTCTCTATAAGCCATTTTGGACTTCTCGATAAGCTATTCTGGACTTCTCGAATTACTTCTCGATATTACTTGATTTGTGACTTGTCGATATCTTGACTTAGAACATTTTTCATAAAATAGTTTTATTCAACTCTAAACTTCTACACTTTTCTTTGAGGCATGATCATGACTCGATCTTTTTCCAGAGTTTATTCCTTAGCTTGAATTTGTTCACAGAAAAGTCCTCCAGTCTAATATTCTAACCATTTTACAGACTCAAGAAATACAATACTAAATACAAAATTGATTACCAAACAGCTAAATCTCAGTTTTGTCAATGTGACTTAGTCTTGTTATTGTATAGACATGTCTTGCACAACATTGTGTTTAGTCATTTTAGTTTCGATTCCGCTGCTTAAACTTTGATAAAAACGATTAAAATACATTCACCCCCCTGTAATCGAACTCTGGACCTAACAATTAATTCTATTATTACAAAAATATTATTCTAATTTTTATAATTTTAGATTATTTTAATATTAACTATATGAACTTTTTCTCAAATTAAAATGTAGGTGACCTAAAATAAGCTAAATCAAATACTAGTCCCCCAGGCCTCCCTCCTTTCGTCTTCTAGGGTTTGTCCATTTTCAAGTAAATCGAGGGGCTTCCACCGCCCTTCCACCGGTTCCGGTGGGAGCCCCAACCACTTCATTCTCTTTTGTTCTCGTTAATTTCTCTTCAATAAACCTATTTTTTGGGTGTTATTGTGTCTTTACTCTTGTAGTGTGTATTGTGTCTTTACTCTTGTAGTGTGTGTTTTGTCTCTACTATTGATATTTTTGGTGATCTGCAAAGTCTGCATCAAATCTGTAACAATGGTAATTATTGCAAGAGCTCACCTTTCACGACCAAAGATTGTTCATCCTTCACGGGTTTACACTTTCGGCATGTGTGTAACTGGTATCCAGCATGTAGATAGTTAGGGTGTCTTCGGCATGTCTATAGTTGGCGTCCAACATGTAGATAGCTGTGGTGTCGTTTCTCCAATCTCAGTTTATGCGATTGGTGTTTCTAAACATTGGGTTGTATCGACGGTTGGGGGTTTGTCCCAACTGTACTATATTCAAATTAATGAATTTTTTTATTTGCATTTGTCAAATAAAAAAATAAAAATAAAATGCAGGTGACCTGATAAATAAATCATATAATAATGAGCCGGTATAGTAAGGTTGCAAGACATGCCTTTTATCGATTAATCGGAAACAGTCAAGAAGTTAAAGAATTAGTCAGTAAAGTACTTGTCACTGGATAGTGGATACTATGATCTTCGCATAGGAGTTGAGGAATTTGTTTGTAAAATAGCTCCGTTTACAATGAAGATACAACTGATTTACTCATCAGTGACGCCTTCGTGGTCGGCCATCCATTCGACACGGCCAAGGTCAGCTTCAATTCGTTATATACAAAACTGTTTGCTAATTTTTACATGTATAAATTGTTGCAAGTTTTTTTTATTTATGTGCTAACATTGTTTACTATTAATGTGAAATTGCATTGGTATTAGACTATTTGTACATCCTTAGGTTTAAATACAAGAATTGCACTTAATAAAAAAGTTTGATACACAGTATGAAATCGCATATAAACCACCTGTGTATTGTGTTAGGATACACTGCTCTCACGTGTTTAGTTCACATACTTATTTTTGAAAGATAAGATATGCATTTGGAAGATGTGGATATCCCCCAAAAATTATTTGAAGTTCCGTTGTATTTGTAGAGCTCTAAATGTTTTACTTTTCTATATTTATCGTGTTTGTTGATAATATGTAGTGTTTAGTTGGACGAATCAAGGATGTAAAGGATGCAGTTTTGTTAGACAAGAGGCATGTATGGTTATGAGCGAGTATAGGTGCAAAATTAACTTATGAATTATTTGGGCTATGTTTCTTTTTTGTTTAATTAGACTTTTATGCCTTGCAATTGAGTATCTATTCTAACAATTCTCGGGATGAGCGAGAATAGAACCCACAACAAGAGATAAGCCCTTGACCACAACACGGGGCTATCTTAATTATAAGACATTTTAATATTCGCGCACACATCTTCATTTATCAAGATTGTGGGGAATCCATATGTCTATGGTGTCGGGCATCAATATTTGACATTTTGAGTTTGACTAATATTATTCAAAGAAACTAATAGTAGTTGCTAATACTTTTAAATTATATACTAGATTAGTTCCCGGGCCGATGCCCGGTTATATTATAATTGGTTTTTAAAAAGTCATTTTGAAATAGTTTCATTTGAATAATATATATTATTACAATATTTTTATTACATACTTATTAGAATAGAATAAAATATAAACATAAAAACTTAAAAAATGACATTACCCAAACTACAAATATTGATCATCAACTTTTATTAAATACAAAAAATATAATAATTAATATTTGTGTAACTAAAATTTGTTTGAATAAGATAAAATTAGTGAAGAAAATAAAACTATTAAAGTTATTAATTTAAGAATATAAAAATGAGAAAGAAAGAGAATGAGAAATGAATAGAAGAGAAATGAGAGAGGGGTAAGAAAGAGAATTAATGGAAATAATAAATGAAAGAGAGAGAGAGATTGAAGTAAATTAAATGAGGGAATTGTTAGTGGAAGATGACATCAGCAAAATTAACACATAGGATTTGATGATGTAAGCGCTTAAAGGAGAATTTGACACATAAGCTAGGATGATGTCAGCAGTACTTTGTTTTAGTAATGTAGATACATATAGTTACTTAGTACTTCGTACTTGCTAATCTTTTTGTAACGAGATTGTGATTTACTTGTCTTTTATGGCTGTTTTTTAGAAGTTGAGACCTGCACCTTTTTTTTGTTACCATATAGCGCAAAGTTTTTTAGCAAAAGGTGCACCTGAATATACATTAGATGTTCAGTTTGGCTGTAACCTCTTTTATTTTATTATCGACTTGAAAGGTGCAGCAGATTTACCAATATAATTCAAAGCGTACTGATTTTGTATGTAAGTGGTATATAATTATATATAATATTTGCGATACTAATATTATATACATAAGATTGAAGATAAAGCGAAGGATGATTAAGAAAAGAACGTGACAGAGAAGACAACCGGGGCTTACGAATCACTAGTGCCTCCTTAAAGGAGCTAAAGGTGAAATTGGATATATATATGAGCATTGCCCGCCCTGGCCTTTCTTACAAAGCCCACCCAGGGATTTCTTACCATGATCAGCTACAAAGATGAATATGATAAACGATTAACAGAAAATTTGATGATTTAGGTGCAAAAGGTAGTTGTTTACAGTTAACTTTTTAAGAGTTCATAGCAAGATCCTATATATTGCGAACATGCATTTTAATTAAACCTGATTAATATGGTTAATTCATGCCAAGAGAAATTCATAGGAGGGCTACAATGAGATATGCTAATAAATTTTACTGGACAGACCAGCCAAATGCTACTCATGGCTTGGTGCTAAAAGTAAGAATTATCGATTTTGTCAGAACAAATTGCAGGTATGTCTTTGAAGATCAAAGATCTAGTTCTAGAGCTCCCTTGATCATTTAGGAAAATAATTTGATATGTGATCATGCAGAAGCAAAAAATGCATATAGATGTTGACAGAAGCAAATACTAGCACGTCAAGCAAGCAGAACTGGTGATCATATACGGGCATAGGTTACATTATTATTTGAGTGACACTTGGTAAACTGGAAAAGAACCGTCATTGTGCTCTTAAAGAGGAACATTTGAAACACGTCCATATTTGACAGAAGAGAGAGAGCATCCTAGTGATCACTATATTACATTTTATTGGTGATTCCTGAGATGGCCATCTGAATTACTTTCATAATTCTGCCGACAATTCATGTGCATTCAACTAATATTTATTGTCAGCCTGACCCTTCTCCTTGAAAGTCATATGAACTCTTGCGACGGCGTTCATTATGTCCAAGCAAACGTCTGCGGCAACTCCTTTTAGTGTCATCAAACTCGAGTAGCTCATGGAACCTGCAGAGAATGCCAAATTATCTTGGCTAATTAGCTATAACAAAATACCCTTTTCCACTTTCCTAGTAGTGTCAGTTTTATTATCTGATCAAGTGCTATATTGATACCCTAGCTCTTCTTGATCAATTATAAACTTTTGGTGTTTTCCAGTGTTAAGAAATCAACAGGACACCAAAATATCATCACATCCCCTATAGAGATCTTCTCAGAACAAGTAATTATGGATTAGTGGAATATTAACATTTATCGGTAATACCAATGAACCAAAATTTGTTTGGTTCATTTATCACATCCAAAGTGTTAATGATATTAGATTCTCTTAGAAAATAGTCTGCACTTTTAGGATGTGACAATGACTAAAATCTAGAGTCTAGACAAACACTAGGGACTGGCTTAATGTTATGAATGCTGTTATTTCAGTGGTTGAAAGAAAATTTGTTCAACTAGAATTTAGAACAGAATTAAGTCAATCATATATCTTCTGCCACATTATTTGTTTGGCTTCATTTTGTGAGATCTTTTACCAAAATGTTTTTTCTGCTTAATTAGGGAAACTGTCAACAACGCTTATGATTACAAGCTAGCTTTCTTCATTACGTTCTTGTGCAATTGCATATGTATCTTTCTTGCAAAAAGAGACGTGATTGCTTCATTTTATGGTTTGTAAAGAAAAATCATGTACCTAAAAGTTGATTTGATCGCTTCTTTTGTCGTAATTTATTGTTATTAGCCACCGAAATTTGCTTGCTGATTGCAATATTCCGTCACATGACTTTCTTGTTCTGTTTCTCTATGTTAGCTTAGTAGCCATAGGTTACTTTTGAATAACATTTAACAACACAAAACTTTTACAAACAATTTATATATAAAATTAGAAAATTGATTATACTATTTATAAGAATTAGGTTTCCTAACCTGCTGCATTGCTGACAGAAACGCTGCTGGACTCCAGAAATGAGGACAACTGGAGCCTTAGCATGAAATTCACAAACTTTATGCCTGCGGTGGTATGCCTTGGCAATGCTCATGTTTGCTAGGCAGTCCTGTATTTGGCAGCAAGGTTGCCCTGATCCTCCTCCGGATCCTTTTCTTCCAGAGTAAGTCATTACCCGTTTCTTCTTGTTGTCCTCTTCGGCATCTTCATCTTCCTCGTCTTCCTTCACCACATCTGCCGTCATCCTATCTCTCATGCTCCTCTTCCCTTCAGCCTTGCCGATATCCATATTTTCTCACAGAGGAGCGAGGAGAGTTGGTAACACGTTTATGAAAAATGTTTTTGGCTTGGAAGGAGTTTGAAAAAGAAAAGAATAGTGAGCGAGGACCACACGCTCCATTCTTTTTCATTGGCTGTGAAAATAAATAACTGAAGGTTAGATGCTCACATTTAAGTCTAGCTCACATAGAACATATTTTTAATAAAAATGAATTGAACTTTCACTACTGTATTTAGAGCTCATTGTACAATAAAGTAATAACCCAACTTAAATAACATAGTACAAAAGTCTGTATGTTAAGCATTTAAAGTGACACCCCACCAGTCCATATCACAGTTCTCTTTATGGGAGTGGTTATAGGTGTTGCAGTCATGAACTTGTCACCATTGATCCAATAGTAACACTATAATGAGGACAAGTTTATATGCATAATCTGCCTCAGATGTTTTGACAAACAGGTTTGCCACAACCCCTTTTATACATTCTATCCTTTACTTTTGTTTTCCTCTACACAGCCCACCAAATTTATCAGTTCCAATTAGTCCATACGAAGAATTCGTAATATGTGTTCATAGATAATGTTGGGTGCTACTAGGCCTATAATATTGCAAAACACTAGCTAGTAAGGTGATGTGTTCATAAATTTGGTTTGGTTGACTGTTCGACTTCATATAAAATGTGCAAATTATTTTCTCTGTTGTCCATGTCCAAATTTCTACTCTGAAGATATACCATTTTCTCCTCCCCCTGCCTCGATCTCTATTCTTGCAATATGCATGCCGAACTATAGTTTTATAATTGTTTATCCCTTCACTTGTATATGTAGAATGGATAATTGTTATGGTGAATATAGCAACTCGCAATCACCATAGCATACATCCTTAATTTCATTACCATCAAGATCTTCGATCCATAATCAATCGTAGGACACCGTTTTAAATTGTTTGAACATTCCAAGACTGCCATAGTCACTGATTTTTTTGTCACTTGATAGTATAATTCTACCAGATGACTGGTCCTCCTGTAATTTGATTTGAAAGGAGATAACTCATATGTCCACTTATTAGCAGGAGGGCCCTGCCTCGATTTCGACATGTGTCGCAAGCATGGCTGGAAATCATGTCCTTGCACAAAATTTTCTTCTGCATGATTGTTGTAACACTGTTTGGAATGTGTCCAATTAATAAGCAGCAAATTGGGCACCTAACTTTGTGTGCTTGATTGTACTAGTAAAACTAACCTCTTCCACTAAACAGGGCCACATTATATGCTTATAGCATATTGTTTAGCTTGGTCCCCCTCCCCCTCTCCCCGTCTATGATACCACACTAGTAGTAATGATAAAGAACTTTTTCAGAAAGAAAATGCCAAAGTTGTATAGTGGCTCTACCCTATCTTGTACATCTGCTTCTCTATTATTTTGAAAAACTATGCCAAAGTGTTTTTGTTTTCTTTGTCACCATCAACTTTGAGTTTGGACCATGGCTTGGCTAACATAGATATAGGATAGTAATATTTATATGACAAGTTTAAGACTTTAAATTTCTAACTTTAAAACGTAGTTCAATATATTGCAAGTCAAATTGAAGTTAACTTTATTTACTTCAAATGTGAGTTGGATTAGAAAAAAATGACAAAATTATCTATCACTTTTCTATACATCAAGTTGGCACATCTGTAGATCTGCTAACACTACAGAAGCCAAAGATATGGGAGCTATCGAGCTCCTCCTTGACTCAACAGCTATATTAGCAATGAATCGAGCCAGTAAACATGGAATTACCACACCTCATCTCCTGACTCAGATGTCTAATTATCCGCAAACATAGCATCCATATCACTACCAATCTCAATGGCATCGCAGCAATCAGATTCAATAGCCTCTTTAACTTCAACTGAGCAGCTAAAGAGAGACATTTGCTGCCAAATTCTTTTGCAGCTAGAACACTATAAGATGTTGGAGTCATTGATGTAAATTTTAGTTGGGAAATAAAAGCACTTGGCTTAGGGCGTGTTTGACTACTAGCTTATAAGCTACTTATAGCTTATAAGCTACTTATGGCTTATAAGCTCGTTGTAAGTAGCTTATATACAACTTATTGATGAGTGTTTGTCGACCCAACTTATAAATTGAATTCACAACTTATAAGACTGATAAGTGGAAAGTTGGCAGTGACGTATTTTTTTTCAACTTATTTTCATTTTTTCACTTTTTTCTAAAGTTTTGATTTTAAAATAAAAATTTTAAAATATTTTCTAATTTAAGATTCATGAACTAAGATAATTGTATTTAATAATTATTTATTTTAATTCATTTAAGTAAAAAAACTTCTGACTTATAAGTAAATTTATCCAAACACTTATAGAACTTCTAAGTATTTATCAACTTATCACTTATTTCACACTTAATCATTTTAAGTCATAAGTTACTTATTTTAAGATTTTCTAAATGAACACTTAATCATTTCCAGCCATGTTTTAACATACACGTATATGGTTGAATTAAACATTTTACCTGTTGGGGGTGTTGAGACTGTTTACATTTATCCCCGATTTGCCAATTTAAATTAAAAAAATTAAAAAATTAAAGCGTGTACAATCTCCTTGCATTACTGTGCGAGGTTAGAAAGTTAGACGACATTACTAGATTCAATTGACAGGTCTGCCTAGAAAATAACTGACGTGAAAAAAATAAGTTTGATTTGTTCAGTTTAATTAAAACTAAAAATAGAATTTTGCTCAAGTAAAACGGCCCCGTTCTTTTGTCTTTGAGGTTTTTTGAAAAGTATGATTTTCAAAGTTTTTTTTTTTGTAAAAATATGATTTTGTTTTAAGTTTTAATTTGCTACAATATGATTTTCCAATTTTTTTTTGCAGAAAATACGATTTTGCAACAAGATGTAAACCTCAAATACAACCGATTTTAACCTCAAATGCAATTAAAAAAAAACCAATCATTTTCCAGAAAATGTAAAAAAAGTTGCATATTGGGTTGATTTTGGATTGCATTTTTGCATTTTTATCCATAATATAGTGAAATAGCAAACAGAACTTTGAAAAAAATATACTATTTTTAATAATCTCGATTACTTTTTTTAATTTCTATTACCGTTTTATAATTTATACACGTTAGTTTTACGTGGGAAAAAAGTGGAACACCCAACCTTTTAGGGGTCGTTTGGTTCGTGGGCTGGTATAAGATTGGAATGAGAAATCGGGTTACAGTGGTATGAGTTTGGAATTTGATACCTGATATATCATGTTTGGTTCAAAAATAAAATGAGAATGATACCCTTATCTTGTGTTTGGTTAATAAGCTCGCGGGAAGAAATAAAAGTTGCTCACCACTTAACAAGGATTAAAATAGAGTAAAATATTATGGAGTCCACCTTTTAATTGTAGCTTGATGTATACCAGCTCGCCTACTTTAAATGTGTCGTCCCTGCGCTTAGCATCGGCATTGGCTTTCATACGTTGCTGAGCCTTCAACAAGTTCAAGTGGAGTTCATCCAACATGAAGTCCCTTTCCTGAAGCATCATATCCACAATGTCTACGGGAGATTGCCCCCTGCTCAGTCTTGTGATTAATGGTGGATCACGACCATAAACAATCTTAAATGGGGTAAACTTGGTAGATGAATGGGGAGCTGTGTTGTAAGAATACTTCGCCCAGCTCAGCCATTTTGACCATGATTTGGGTTGTGACCCTGCAAAGCATCGCAAGTAGGCCTCCAAAGTCTTATTCACAATCTCTCTTTGACCATCCGTTTGAGGATGGTAAGCGGTACTCCTCCTGAGATCAGTTCCTTGTAACTTAAACATCTCCTTCCAAAAAATGCTTAAAAATATTCTGTCACGGTCGGAAATTATTGAAGATGGAAATCCATGTATACGAACGATTTCTTTAAAAAAATCGAAGCCACAGTGAAAGCACTAAATGGATGCCTCAAGGGTAAAAAATGGGCATATTTAGAGAAGCGGTCTACCACTACCAGAATCGTGTCAACGCCATTCGATACCGGAAGACCCTCGATAAAATCCATGGAGATGTCTTCCCAGACCTGTGTAGGCACTGGTAGAGGTTGCAACAACCCTAGTGGAGACTGTTGGGAGGTCTTATACTGCTGACATATAGCACAGTGCAACACATACGAGGTAACATCTTTCCGCATTCCCATCTAGAACCAATCTGCAGCCAACTTGAGATAGGTCTTTACATCACCGCTATGTCCATCTATGGGTGAGTTATGGTACATGTGCAATAGAGTAGAGACAAAGGTTGAGCTTCGAGGAATAACGGATCTGCCTTTATACAATAACTGATCATTGTGCACCGAGAAACCCACATGTTCCTTCTTGTTTGTCAGCAATTCCTGTTTAATTTGTTGAAGTAAGGGGTCATGTTGCACCTCCTTGTCCAGAGTAGTCCAATCAATAGTCATCTCTGTTAATAATGATCCTAACTCAACATCACCCACCCCTTTTCTCGAAAGAGCATCTACTACGCGGTTGGAGCAACCAGATTTGTACTGGATTTCAAAGGAGAATCCCAACAATTTACTAACCCACTTCTGGTAATCATCTCCTATTTCTCATTTTTGGGTAATGTATTGAAGGCTTTGTTGGTCCGTTCGTACCAGAAAGTGTCTTCCCAGTATGTAAAAATGCCATTTTTGTACTGCCAAACAGATTGCCATTAGTTCCTTTTCATACACTGATTTTTGTTGTGCTCTTGGCCCCAAAAGTTTACTAAAGAATGCAATAGGCTTGTTGTCTTGCATAAGAACGACGCCCACTCCAAACCCAGATGCGTCTGTCTCTAAAATAAACTGTTTGGTGAAGTTTGGCAGTGCCAAAACAGGTGGGCTAACCATAGCCTGCTTCAATGCATCGAAAGCTGTCATTGCCACTGAAGTCCACCCAAAGGAATATTTCTTAAGCTGCTCGGTTAAAGGCTGCGCAATTTGAGCATAATGCCGCACATACTTGTGATAATACCTAGTGAGGCCGAGAAAACCCCTCAACTCCTTAAGATTACGGGGATATGGCCAATCCAGAATGGATTTTACCTTATCCATGTCGATTGCAACCCTTTGGCCAGAAATTACGTGACCCAAATAAGCCACCCGCTCTACTCCAAAACTGCACTTTTTCCGATTCACTACCAGGCTGTGTTTTTCCAGGGTAGCCAATACCAACTGCACGTGCTGCTTATGTTCCTCCTCGAAACTGCTATACACCAAAATATCATCGAAGAAGACAAGCACAAACTTTCAGAGGAATGTCCTGAATACATCATTCATTAACGATTGTAAAGTGGAGGGTGCATTCATTAACCCGAACGGCATAACCAGAAATTCGTAGTTGCCATCATGCGTGCGAAAAGCTGTCTTGTGAGTGTCCTGTGGTTTTACTAAAATCTGATGGTACCCGGATTTTAAGTCTAGCTTAGAAAAGACCCTAGATTCGTATAATTCATCCAATAATTCGTCAATAATGGGTATGGGGTACTTATCCGACACCGTCTCCTTGTTTAAGGCCCTATAGTCCATGCAAAACCTCCACGACCCATCACGCTTCTTGACTAACAACACGGGACTTGAATAAAGACTTTTTGATGGTCGAATAATTCAATCTAGTAGCATTTCTTTAATTAATCGTTCTATTTCATCTTTTTGAGACTGATGATATCGATATGGTCGCACCCCTACGAGATTGGACCCTTCTTTTAACACTATAGCGTGTTCATGCCCTCGAACAGGAGGCAGCCCCACGGGTGTTGCAAACACCGATGCATATTGTTCCAGAGTTGTTGTCAAGTACTTCGCAACTGCTGGTTTCCCACCATATTGCTCATTGCCTGTGGGAGAATTGGTAGCAAACTTATCTGTTTGTTGCACCTGTTTTAACTCAAGGCATATCCCTCCTCTCTCCTCGAGAATGGTTTTTAACATGGCTTTTAGTGAAATCTCGGAATGCACCAATGCGGGATCCCCTACTAATGTTACCGTTTTGCCATCAGCCTCATATTGCATTACTTGGGTCTTCCAATTGCTAACCACGTTCCCCAAAGTCTCTAACCACTGTACGCCCAGAATTACGTCCGAATTACCCAATTCCAGTGGTAAAAAATCATCTCTAACCTCCACTGTACCTTCCAATTGCAAGCTTACACCTCTGCATAATCCCTTACCACAAATGGAGTCACCATTTCCGAGAGCCACTCCGAAACCTCCATAA